>NC_048224.1:35990118-36050008 GCF_002007445.2 Ailuropoda melanoleuca | reverse complement strand
ATGTTCAAAATCATTAGCCATCAGGGAAATTCAAATCAAAACCACACTGAGATACGACCTTATGCCAGTTACAATGGCAAAAATCAACAAGGCAGGAAAAAGCAATTGCTGGAGAGGATGTGGAGAAAGGGGATCCCTCCTACATTGTTGGTGGGAATGCAGGTTGGTACAGCCACTCTGGAAAACAGTGTGGAGGTCCCTTAAAAAGTTAAGAATTGAGCTACCCTATGATCCAGCCGTTGCACTACTGGGTATTTACCCCAAAGATACAGACATAGTGAAGAGAAGGGCCATATGCACCCCAATGTTCATAGCAGCATTGCCCATAATAGCTAAATCGTGGAAGGAGCCGAGATGCCCTTCAACAGATGACTGGATTAAGAAGTTGTGGTCCATATATGCAATGGAATATTGCTCAGCTATCAGAAAGAATGAGTTCGCAACATTTGCTGCAACATGGACAGCACTGGAGGAGATAATGCTAAGTGAAATAAGTCAAGCAGAGAAAGACAATTATCATATGATTTCTCTCATCTATGGAACATAAGAACTAGGAAGATCGGTAGTGGAAGAAAGGAATAGAAAGGGGGGTAATCAGAAGGGGGAATGAAGCATGAGAGACTATGGACTATGAGAAACAAACTGAGGGCTTCAGAGCAGAGGGGAGTGGGGAATTGGGATAGACTGGTGATGGGTATTAAGGAGGGCACGTACTGCATGGTGCACTGGGTGTTATACGCAACTAATGAATCACTGAACTTTACATCAGAAACCAGGGATGTACTGTATGGTGACTAACATAATACAATAAAAAAATTAAAATAAAAAAAAAGATGTGGTCCATATGTACAATGGAATATTACTCAGCTATCAAAAAGAACAATTTCTCAACATTCACTGCAACACGGACGGCACTGGAGGAGATAATGCTAAGTGAAATAAGTCAAGCAGAGAAAGACAATTATATGGTTTCTCTCACCTATGGAACATAAGAACTAGGAAGATTGGTAGGAGAAGAAAGGGATAAAGAAAGAGGGGGTAATCAGAAGGGGGAATGAACATGAGAGACTGTGGACTCTGGGAAACAAACTGAGGGCTTCAGAGGGAAGGGGGTGGGGGAATGGGATAGGCTGGTGATTAGGTATTAAGGAGGGCATGTATTGCATGGTGCACTGGGTGTTATATGCAACTAATGAATCATCGAAGTTTACATTAAAAACCAGGGATGTACCGTATGGTGACTAACATAATATAATAAAAAAACATTCAAAAAATTACACTTTTACATATCTTTCTTTATACATTATCTTAATTATATAATTTGACTTTAAGGATAACTTCCGAGAGGGGTGCCTGGGTGACTCAGTCAAACGTCTGCCTTCATCTCAGGTCATGATCCCAGGGTCCTGGGATTGAGCTCCGCACTCGGCTCCCTGCTCAGTGACGAGTCTGCTTCTCCCTCCGCCTGCCATTCGCCCAGCTTGTGCTCTCTCTCTCTCTCTGTCAGATAAACAAAATAAAATCTTTAAAAAAAATTTTTTTAAAAGGATAACTTTCTAGAAGTGTCTTATATATGTGTGTTTATGTTCATCACTAATTACCACAGTGTTTAAGATGATTAAAAATTGGAAGCATCTAGACATACTTCCAAAGGCAATAGAAACAAAAGCAAAAATGAACTACTGGGACTTCATCAAGATAAAAAGCTTCTACACAGCAAAGGAAATAGTAACAAAACTGAAAGGCAACCTATGGAATGGGAGAAGGTATTTGCAAATGTCTTACCAGATAAAGGGCTAGTATCCAAAATCTATAAAGAACTTATCAAACTCAACACCTAAAAACAAAAAATCCAGTCAAGAAATGGGCAGAAGACATGAACAGACATTTCTCCAAAGACAACATACAAATGGCCAACAGACACATGAAAAAAATGCTCAACCTCACTTATCATCAGGGAAATACAAATCAAAACCACAATGAGATACCATCTCACACCAGTCAGAATAGCTAAAATTAGGGGCGCCTGGGTGGCACAGAGGTTAAGCGTCTGCCTTCGGCTCAGGGCGTGATCCCGGCATTACGGGATCGAGCCCCACGTCAGGCTCCTCTGCTGTGGGCCTGCTTCTTCCTCTCCCATTCCCCCTGCTTCTGTTCCCTCTCTCGCTGGCTGTCTCTATCTCTGTCAAATAAATAAATAAAATCTTTAAAAAAAAAAAAGAATAGCTAAAATTAACAACTCAGGAAATAGCAGATGTTGGTGAGGATGCAGAGAAAGGGAACCCTCTTACACTGTTGTTGGGAATGCTAACTGGTGCAGCCACTCTGGAAAAAGTATGGAGGTTCCTCAAAAAGTTAAAAATAGAGTTACTCTATGACCTAGCAATTGCACTACTAGGTATTTATTCAAAGGATAAAAATATAGTGATTCAAAGGGGCATGTACACCCCAGTGTTTATAGCAGCAATGTCCACAATAGCCAAACTGTGGAAATAACCCAGATATTCATCGCCAGACAAATGGATAAAGAAGATGCAGTATATATATGCAATGGAATATTACTCAGCCATTAAAAAGAATGAAATCTTGCCATTTGCAATGACCTGGATGGAACTAGAGGGTATTATGCTAAGCGAAATAAGTCCATGAGAGAAAGACAAATACCATTATGATTTCACCCATATGTGGAATTTAAGAAACAAAACAGATGAACAAAGGAGAAGGGAAGGAAAAATAAGATAAGATGAAAATTGAGACAGAAGCAAACCATAGGAGATGCTGAACTCTAGGAAACAAACTGAGGGTTGCTAGAGGGGAGGGATAATTGGGTGATGGGCCTTAAGGAGGTCTGGGTGTCAAATGCAACTGATGAATCACCAAGTTCTACCTCTGAAACTAATTTTTAAAATTAATTAATTAATTTTTTAAGAATTGGAAGCAAACTGTTAAACAGTGGATCAGGTAATCAATGTATGACAGTCTATACAATTACATACAACATAAACACTGAAAATGATGTCATAGTTCCACAACTGTCAACATGGATATTAACAACATATTAAATGGAAAAAAGTATGATTAATTCAAACTCTCTTTTAACAAAAAGATATACAGAAAAGAAATATCTGAAAGGACAGGTTTCAAAGTTTCAAGAGGTTATTTCTAAATTGTAAAGTACAGATAACCTTCATTCTCTTATTATGCTTTTCCATAGTGCCTACATTTTCTATACCAGTCATATGCCATTTTTTAATAACCAGGATATCAATAATATTTATCTGGGAATTCTTAAAATATGTGCTTCTCTGCCTGTAGGCAAATGATGGTTTATACTTAGAGCCCCATTTACTGTTATATCCTACATTAATTTTTTCTGTAAAGAGCCAGATAGTAAATACCTTAGGTTTTGTAGGCTGGACAGTCTTCATTATAACTACTTAACTCTCATATTGTAGAACAAAAGCAGTTACACTATGCAAACAAATGAGTTTGGCTGTGTTCCATTAAAACTTTATTTACAAAAACAGGTTGTAGGCTGGATTTAGCTCATGGGCAATAGCTTGCCAACACCTATTCTAGACCCACATCGAAAGTGCATTTTCCTTTTCCTACTTGGTTTTTGTAATCTGTTGCATATACTTTGTATCAACTAGTTTTTGCTGTATAACAAATCATCCCAAAACTTAGCAACTAAAAACAATAACCATTTATTCATTTAGGATTCTAAGAGTCAAAAGTTTGAGCTTGAATCAGCTAAGACAGCCCAGCTCTACTCCATCTGGGATCAACTGGGCCCATTCACATGTCTGAGGTCAGCTGCCCATCAACAGCCTCACACATGTCTGGCTGGCTGTCAGCAGGGGTGATGGAAGTAACTGGGTCATCTGTCTCTCGTCATCCAGCATGCTGCCTGGGTTATACCGCAAGCACCCAAGAGCAGCCAGAGAGGGCTAGCCCTGATGTGAAGAATTTTTCAAGCCTCTGACTACATCACACTTGCTAGTATCTCACTAACCAAACAAGTCACATAGTCAAGTCCAGATTCCAAGGTTGGAGGTCCCACCTCCTGATGAGAGAAACTGTAGTCACATGCAAAGGGCTACGCATACAGGGTGGGAAGTAAGTTGTGACCATTTTTTGCAATCTGACAGAGTCCGTCGACAATCTTACCTCTGGTCCTGTGGCCTTCCAGAAGCTCTTCCAGGCATCTCCCACCCAGGTGGTGGCTATCTCACAGAGGTCTCCTCCACTTCACCTTGAGCAAAGCCATTACAATATCTTTGGGTCGAGAAGCACAATCTCAAGCATCTTTTCCAAAGCCAGGGCCATAATTCTTCTCACCTGCAGTCAATTGTTACTCATCGTGGAAAAGTGAGTTGAGCAGCTATTTATAAATCTGCTCAAACTACTTCTCCATTCTGATATCCCTCTTCAAAACTTATATTTAAATCATTAGCCTGCATCCCTTCCCATTCACTGAATCTTCCCTGCTTTCCATGTGTTCATATTCAGTCCTTTGAAAACTGAAGATTATAAAACTGGGACAGTTCCCATGGTGACACATTGGCTTCTTTGATCCTCTTACTGTCACATGGCAAGTGAACCACCCAGACAGCTGAGGCTCATTATAATCCTTTCTGTGAAGAGGGATCATGCCTTCTTCATTCACCCTCCTTTCCCCCAACAGCATATACAAGACTGCTGGCAACCTTTAAAAGAAAAGACTTAAATCTTGCTCAACAGCCATCGCTGATGGCAATACTAACCGACAGCTGAGATGTACAGAAAAGAGCACTAAACATGGAGTCAGAAGGTCCAACTGGGTTCACAGCCAGCCTCCACCACCACTGGTGTGGCCTGGGACAAGTAATTTTCATTTTTCTCATGTGAAAGCACCCAGCATAATATAGAGAACAAACAGAGTGCTCAATAAATGTTTGCTCATTCATGTTTACCCACAGTTGTGTGCAAACCACTACAGGAAGGGACCACAGAAGGTTCAGAGATCAGTAAGACCCAGAGTGCAGCAGGGAGCTCACAATATGGTGGTGAGTGCAAGCTCACAGCCCCAAGCTTCCATTTTTTCTTATTCTCAATAAAAAGATGACATAAGAAGAAAATACTTTTAAACATTTGTGAACTTCTGAGCTTAATAAGGAGAAAATGCATGATAATGATAATGGCCTTCAGACTCATTTTGTCATCCAGGTCATCCTCATCTTCAGCCCCAAGTCCTGACTTCTCTCCTATGGAAGAAACTCTCCAGTATCAGCCCACTGTCAGTGCAGCTTCTGGCAGCCCATCCTTGACAGGAGATATCTCAAGCAGGGTTTAGAAACCTCAGTTCATCCAAGGAGCAAAGAGAACTGGGTAATGAGGTCATGGAGTCACAAATGACAACTGCTTTGGCAAGAGAATCTCTGGATAGAGAAGAGTAAGTGCAAAGAGCAAAGGCAGCTATCTTTTTACAAGAAATAAAAGTGATTTCATTTTGGCTCATACCACTTGGTTATTTTAATTTTGAAAAAAAATGACAAGAGAAAACTGAAAACAAAGATTCAGTTTAAATTAGACTTTATTGCAAACCCAATTGTTATTTGGGTGACTGTGAGAAAATTAAACTCTCTGAAGCTTAGAATATTCATCTATAAAATGAGGATAATTATCTTTATAATTTCTGATAACATATCAACACCTAGAAGAGAGAACTCCAAAAATAAACAAATAAATGACAAATATACTCTACAATATTTGGTCTTTGGTACCCCCAAAGCGGTCTTTAGGAGAGAGAGAGAGAATTTTGTACCTAACATGGAGAGCTCCCAGGAAAGATGATAAAAAGACGCTTTCTATTCAATAACCCCATCCTCAGGCAACATTTATCTTCAGTTCTACAGATCAGGCTCAGAGAAGTTAGGCAACTGGACCAAGATCACAGAGCTACTAAGAGGCAGGTGTTTCTAACTCCAGCACTTCTAAGCCACTGCCCAAAATGTGGTTACCATAGCCATAAACTAGAACAGAAAAAGGCTCTGGTAACCCATTGGGAATGTTTCTCCCACAGAAACACCTGGATTAGAGCTTGGTGGAGGGGAGGGGTGCCTGGAGAAGGGTGGAAGTGTCTGGCAGGCACCTTGGGGAGCCGTGTTCGGTCTGGCCTCATGCACAGTCTGCACCGATGAGCAGGAAGAGGGTGTAGCTCCGGTTCTAATGAACTTCACAGATGCTGGAGACATGCTGTAAACACCAGTGGGTGTGGGTGACCAGGAGGGTGGAGGGGCCACAATGGGCTGCTCCAGCCGCTCAGAGCCGGTAGAAATATGGGCAAGAGGTGATGAAGGAAACTCCGTCCACTGGGGCTTGTTTGGGAACAGAAGCCAGGCCAGTGACACTCTCCAGACAAGAGGAAAGGGTCTGTGGAAATAAGAGTGGCCATGACTCCAGAGGGAGAGTTCCCAGGAAAGATGATAAAAAGATCCTCGGGCTCTGAACTAAGGGGCCTTCATCCCCCAGCAAGTGCTGGTTGAGCACTTCCCGGTACTCAGCTCCACAGTGAAGGTCTGAGACTCAGCTCCACAGTGAAGGTCTGAGTCTAAGACTTGGTCGCTGCTCGCCAAATAATAGTGCAATTAACATTAATTAATTTGAATTCTGCTTCCCCCCTTATTAGCTGAGTGACTTAGCAAATCGCTAGCAACTTTAAGCTCTACTTTTCTCAACTGCAAAATGGGTATAATAATTAGTACCTTCTACCTGCAGTCATCATGAGGATTAAATGACATAATACAAATGGAAAAAAAAAAAAAACAACTTGGCACAGTGCCCAGCCCAAGCTAAGCCCTTAATAAAGAGTGGCTGCTAATATTATTAAGCCTCTCTTCTGTACCCAGGTACTAGGCCTGACATTGTCTGACTGCTGTCACAGGAAAGCAAATGACGCACTCACCTGGGACACTTAAAATAAATTTTATTAAAAAGACTATTGTTGAGGTCTGGGTAAGATGAGGGGGAATAATGATGAATTTTGAAACACCCAGGAACTAACAACTTTAAGGACCTAATTTCCTCCCACTCCTCCCACCCAGCCTTTGTTGAAAGCTAGCATCCAAGGATGTTGGCCACCACCAATGAGAGCTGGAGCTGCTGTATTGAGTAAGGCATGAACTATTGGTCAAGAGTCAAGCAAAAGCAGGGGGAGTAGTTAGGGAAACCCCCCTCTCTCCCCACATGCCATTCAATCTTCTGCTACTACCTCTCACTAGCTGAGCTCCAGGGGAAGGTGGAGGGCAGAGTACTGTCGCAGCCAGCCTCTGGGCACCAGTGAAATAGAGCTGAGGATGGTGGAGCACAGATTTGGGGGGAGAACAAACAGAACAGCAGCCCAGGCTCACAAACTCATTTAACTGGTCTCATTAACCCTAAGAAAGTTGGTGTCATGATCTCCTTTTTTCAGATGACAGAATTTGGTGCACAGTGAGGTGCAATAACTCATTAGAAACTCAGTTAAAAAAATGGTGGAGCCCCCATTGGAATCCAAATCCAACTCACCACACTGCCTCAATGGCCCCCGTCATGCCAATCATCAAGAGAATAAATCTGAGGCCCCTTGTAGTCCAAAGGGATTGAGTGGGAGGGTTTTCCCACATGAAACCAAAAGGTTGCATAGGATTTTAAATACGTGTGGGTTGAGGGGTGGTTTACAAAGACAAGCTGAATTTTTAAAATGGAGCCCTATGTGCCTATTTGGGTTAGGAGCTCATCATCCCTTCAACAGACATGTCCTTGAGCACTCTCAGTGCTCCCTACAGGACCGGAAGAGAGATGACAGCTAGCAGGCACAGCTTTCACTAATACAGCACTTCCAAATGCCAGCACTATTTCAAGTACTTTATGTGTGTTTACATGCTTTAATAGTAGATTTAATTCACTTAATCATCAGTAAATCATTAATCAAACATGGGCACTGCCCTTGAAAAACTGGCACAACCCAGGATAAGAGATTTATTTACAGACAATTTCAGCAATGTGATCATTGCTAAGTCAGAGGGGCAACGAGATGTTTAAGAGCAGAGAGAAAAGTCAGTAAGCCAATGGTGTGTTGGAGGTAGCTCTTATCAGCTTCCCAGAGCACCCTCTTCCTAAGTAAGCATTCAGTGACTGCATTTCTAACTTGAAATCAATCAGCAATGGTGGGAGTAATTGGTAATCACTGTAATGAAAGTGGTTGCTGTTGGGTTTGTTTGCTTGTTTGTTTGGAGGAACTACTGTTAAACATTTACCCACATATCATTGCCTAGAGGGCTGCCCAGACGAGGAAGCACTTGAGGCACTTATTTATAAGGAGATGGAAAGGTGCCCTCCTCCCCTTCTACTTCCTTCCCACACCTCTTATTCCAGCCTCATTGAGCAAATCAAGGCACAACTCCACTTAACCCCTGTATGCTGCTCTGCCCTCGGCCTTCTGCCCTCTGCTGGGAAGGCTCTTCCTCTTATCCAGCAGAGAAGCTCTTATTCCTGGTGAGTCTCTTTGCAGATGTTGTACATGCAAACACCTGCCCAGGACCCAAGCCCGCTGAACAACCTTGGCCATCCTCACCATCTCAGAGCACTGTTTTCCTAGGTTATAAAATGGAGGAAATACAAGCTGCCCTGTCTACTCCACAGACGTGTGGAAATGGAATAAGATGGTCCAAGGGCCACACAGGAGAGGTGAGTATCAACAAAGGCATGTAATGAAACACTGGACGTCAATGGTGGGAGGAAGCTCAGAAACCATCGAAACCAATCTTCTCAATTTACAATTGAGAAAACCGAGGCACTTTTAGCTAGCGTGTTCCTTGGCTAGGTTACTTAGGGCAGTGGAAAAATATGATCCCATGAGTGTCCCAGAAGGAGATCTCTCCTGGGTGCCCACCATGGACTTGTGGGCACCACCAGGCCAGACCTCCCAGGAATGAGATTCTGGAATCAGCGCAGAAGCAACAACTGCCCAGAACTTTCTGGGCAGTGGGCCAGGGGCAGGAAGGCTGCATCTTGAGGGAAGAGAGAACCAGGTGGGCCAGTGCTATTCAGAGACCCAGCCGGGCCCTTTGGAGTATTCCCTAGAATGGCAGTGTGGCTCATACTGTCTCACCCCCTACCCCAGCAGAAGAGAGGAAGGAGGAGAGACAGAGAGGGGGGTGAGGAGAAATGGAGGGTGTAGCACAGAGTCTCTCTCAGGCCCGGGACTCTGGGGGCAGGTGTGCTCAGGGGCAGGTGAGACGAGCATCACCAGCCACAAGGGTAACACTGAGGCGAAGTTATGTCTTGGGGGACAGTCTCAGGGCAGACACAGCGTACAGCAGGTACACAGAGAGCAGGCGGGCACCAACAGGAGCCTGAAACAAGAGGTGGATGCCAAGGGGCTGGAGAGCTGGAGGACACTGCCCCCGTCCCTGAGAAAAGGCAGGATGGGTGAGGCTGTACTTCTGCACACTCTCCTCAGTGAGGATTCTCAGTGAGGATTCGGTTGTTTCTCATGATGTTTATTACCCCAGTACTGTGTCAATGCATTCTCAATGCTAACAATTCAAATATAACAGACAACACAGAAACCTCCCTTGCTATCTACCCCATCCTACCACTCTCCCCAGAGGCTCGTTTTGATAGACATCCTTCCAAGCCTTTGTCTATGAGTTTGCATCCATAATATGTTCACAGGGGAAATACACGGCTGTGTGTGTGGTTTTATAGGGCAGGAATCAACCATGCACACTTATCTGAATCTCACTATTTGAGATGGCTGCACAAACACACATGGCAGAGAGACCAACTTCCTTATAAACCGGCCCCCATACAATTCCATGGTCTGGGGGAGTGAGGGATTATCTATTCAAGCCCTCAGCAACGGATGCCGTAGACTGCCTCCAGTTTTTCGTGTTCAAGCACAGCTCTAATGAGCATACCTTCACAAGTCTGTCACCAGAAAGCAAACTATATTTCATATATATTAATTTTTATTTCATATATATACACATATATGTATATATGAAATATATACGTGTGTATATTAGGGAAGAACTTATTTTCAGGAGTGAGAATCACACAGGAGAGGTGTGCACCTCAACGTCTGATTGATGCACCCCCTGATTTCAAACCAGTCTAGACAAAGAACTTGAAAGAGTATCATCAGGAACTCTGACCGCATGACTCCAAGTTGGGACCAAAGAATTTCATAAGTCATTACCGTCTCCACTGGTGAGGACTCTGTATATTTTGTGTCCCCTTAGTCATCATTTGGGTGAGTTCTACATATTTATGCTTGTTCTTTTTTTCATCTGTCCTCATAAATCAATCCCTGCAGTCTCCTAATCAAAGCCAGCTTTTCAAATGAAACCGTAGCCGGGTGTTTAACTAACTAAATATTGTTTTTCCCCCAGCACGGACAGAGAGGGGGTGGGATGCGGCCTCCGTAATCATCCTCCCTTCTTCAGCGACCCCAGGAAACCACGTGCGGCCCCAGCAGTTACTGACAGAGCCCCAGGTGGGCAGCAGCAGTGGGTTTGGAGGGAGCACAGTCGTGAGGCTTTCCTTCGCTCTCTGGATTTTGCCCTCTATACCCCTGAGATCCCCAGGAAGTAGGTCAGCCATCCCTGGGCCACCCTTAGTAGAGGAAGACAAAGTGTGAAGCTACCCAGAATGGCAGCCAGCCAGCTATACTGCCTGCCGAGGGAGCGAGCAAGCAAGCCTCCTGTACTCTCCTTCCCTCAGCCCCTGCCAGCCTCAGGCTGCAGCTGTCCTTGGAGAACAGATGCCAGCTCCTGATACTCTGATTCCAACAATCTCCTACTCTGATCTCAGGTGGCCACTGGTGTGACCTCAAAGCCAATGAGACTTTGTCTATTCCCCCCCTGAAACCTGTTCTTAAACCCCACCTTGAAACTCTCCTCAGTGCTCCAATCTGCCAGCCCACCCTAGCCCACCTTCTAGAAGAGTGATTCTCAAAGTGTGGTCCCTGGACCAGCAGCAGCAGCATGGGGGAACTCATTAGAAATGCAAACTCTCAGGCCCCACCCTAGACCTACTGGATCAGAATCTCTGAGGGTAGACCCAGCCATGTGTGTTCGAAAGAGCCCTCCAGGTGATTCTGATGCAGGCTCAAGTTGGAGAACCACAGACTCACAGGATGATGTCCAAGCTCCTAATTCAGACACCCCAGCCCTCAATGCTCTGGCCCTGCCAACCCCTCCAGCCCTCTCACTGCTCTTCCTGCGGAATTCAATAGCACAAGGGACAAACACACCTAGGTGGGTCTCTTCTGTCTCTGTGTTTGCTGTCCCTCTGTCTGGCATGCCCTTGCCCACCTGCCTCCAGGTATCAAATGCCTACCCCATCTTTTAAATACCAGTTCAGTGTCCTCTAGAAAGCCTTCCTTTGCCTCTCCAAGAAGAAACAAAAATACTAACACCTATGGGGGCTTACTCTATTCTGGGTACTGTTCCAAGAACTTACTTAATAAAACGTAATCCTCTCAGTAACTCTACAAGGAAGGTATGACTATTACTCCCATTTCACAAATGAAGAATATGAAGAAACAGAGGCCCAGAAAGCTTAAACAATGACCAAGGTAGTAAGAGGTGACCTTGGCATTGGAGCCCCTGGCTTTTCTTTTGTTCTATTGCCTCCTGTGATGTATCCAGCCCAATGGTTTTGGTGCCTCACCTTGGGCCCGCTCAGAATGCACCTGCTCCCACTGCCCATGACAGCCCTTCAGTTTTGTAAAGAGGACTCTCATGTGCTGCTCCAGGCCAACACCCCCTGTTCACTCAACTGGCCTCCATGTGACTTGGCTCCACACCCACAGCTGCCATCCCTCTCGCCACAGCTGGCTTCTGAGCGGAGGAGGCCTGCACGCTGCCCACTCATTGGCTGCCTTTGATTTCTCTGATTTCCTGTTTCAAATTGCAGGGCCCAAGCCTTTGCATCAGACTGATGACATGACATGCTTTCTGAAAAATCTCATTTTCTAAAGGCATTTCCTATTGATTTCCTTCCTTATGGAGGCCCCTCCCAGCCTGGCTTGTGTTAAAAAAGAAAGAAAGTGGGGAGAAAAAGAAATCTGTGTTTTTCCAACCTCAATCGGGCTGGCGGAGTGCTGCCCGAGTCCCCCTGTAGATGAGCTGCTGAACCAGTACCTCCCAAAACCATGGGCTTCAGAACCATCTCTGAAAATCCAACCACCAAAACTCCCCTTAAATCCCTCCCGTTACCACCTGTGTGAGATATGTGGCAGAGTCGTTACTCTTAGGGAATTCTCTGGCTGGAAAGATCTGCCTTGGAACTGAGAGGACCCCTTCCCATCTTCCTCTGGCTTAGGGAGTCAGGTTTGCTCCTCCTAGAAGTACCACTGCTGTGCTCATGAGCACTCCCACTTTTCACTCAAAGGGGGTCTGAGTGTTGGCTTTGGAATCCGATGACCCAGCACTTGAACTGCAGCTCCTTGTTAGCTGGACAGCATTGAAGAAGGCTTCTAACCTCTCTGATCCAATGACCTCATTTGTAAAATGGGGCAAAGATAATGCTATTAGTTTCCCAGGGCTGTTGTAACAAATGAGCATGAGCTGGTGGCTTAAAACAAGGAAATACGGTCTTTCACAGTTGTGAAGGCCAAGAGTCCAAAATCAAAGTGTTAGCTAGGTTGCACTCCCACCGAAGGCTCTAGCGGCGATTCTTCCTTGCCTCTGCCCGCTGCTGGTGGTTCCAGACGTGCCTTGGCTTCCCTGCCTCATTCCCATCTCTGTCGCCATCTTCACACAGCTCTCCTCTCTTCTAACCATGGGTCTCTTGGAAGAACACGACTTGTCTGCATTTAGAACCCACCTGATGATCAAGAATCTCATCTCGGGGTGCCTGGGTGGCACAGCGGTTAAGCGTCTGCCTTTGGCTCAGGGCGTGATCCTGGCATTATGGGATCAAGCCCCACATCAGGCTCCTCTGCAATGAGCCTGCTTCTCCCTCTCCCACTCTCCCTGCTTGTGTTCCCTCTTTCGCTGGCTGTCTCTACCTCTGTCGAATAAATAAATAAAATCTTTAAAAAAAAAAAAAAAGAATCTCAACACCCTCAACTTAATTATATCTGCAAAGACCCTTTTTCCAAGTCAAGTAATATTCGTGGATCCCAGGTTGAGACCTAGGCATATCTTGTGGGAGCCACCATCGAATGCACCACAAACACCTACATCATAGGGTCACGGTGCAGTTAAAATGAAAGCACCAACAGAAGGTGCCTGGTGGAGTGCCAGGCACACGTAACCGGTTTCCCTCTCCTCTGCCTCTATCACCACCTTGCCTCACTCCCAGTCCTGGGAATCTGGCCTCAGCTGGCTGTTTCCATCTGGCCCAAGGCCAGTAATGGTCACATTAACAACCTGTATGTGATCATGGCTCACAAAGCCCTGTTTCATGTACAGACCCATCTGACTCATATCAAAAGCCTGGTGAAGTAAGCATGGAAGGTTCTTCATTATCCCCATCTTACAGATGGGTACGTGGAGGCTCAGAGAGTTACATTCACTTGTTAGACCTACTCAGCTAGTAACTGGCATATCAAATGAGACTACTCAATTTCTCTAAGTTCTAATGTGCGAGCAGAGGGTGACCCTGATGATGATGCTCAGCTGTGGGGCATCTGGAGGTGACAAGAGTGCATCAGGCTGCCCAAGAAACGTCATTCCTGCCAAAGGTCAAAATCCATCTCTGCCTTTGCTGCTAGCCAAAAGATAAGCAGAGACGATACAGCTTCTGTCAGGGCACCTGCCCACCTCACCCCTCCACTGATGTCTGAATGAACTCATAGCTGGAGTTCTTATTTCAGAGTCTTCTTGTGGCCAAAAGGGTCAAGCAGAAAATGACCTCAAAACCATGAGTTCCTGGCCTAGTGCAGGTACTGCAATGAACTTTTGCAGGAAGAAGGGAAGGGGGGAAGCTCTGCCTGGACTGGAGGCCCAGTTCAGATGCTCACTCAAAAGCTGCGTGACATTAGACACATATCAAGCCCTCTCTGTGCCTCAAACCAGCCCCATGTGGGCAAAGCAGATTTCACTAGGATGCTGGCCCGGTCTTTCTAGGTCAGCTTGTCTGAAATGATGCACAGAGTTGAAATGAAGCTGGGTCTGTGGAGTCCAAGACTTCTCATTCCTGCTGCTTCCTAAGGCTGGGTCTTGTTGCACTGCTATGTCAGTAAGATGGCAGTAAGGATGTGTATTTCCTACTTCGCTTTTCCTGCTAAGCTGTGTGACTTTGAGCAAGTCATCTACCCTCTCTGAGCCTTGGTTCCCTCATCTGCACACTGGAACAACAGCAATATCTGTATTAGTGGATTAGATGAAGGTTAAATAGAATGATACGTATGCAGAGTCCAGGACACAGTGTCATGCACGTGAAAAGCACCCAAACAATATCATCACTACTAGAGTCTCTTAGCCCTGGGGTTATTCCACATGAATGGCAGCCCAAATGTACTTCCACCAAATCTTTCCACAGGTTGTGCTGGTCCCTTTGATCTCCTTCCTAGGTCTCTAGAGCTGACATAGGAGAAGCTCTTCTGCTGCCTTTCTAGGCCTCTTGGGTTGCAGCTGAGACCAGGAAGATGCTCTAACTCCAAGCCAAGAGCTGAACCCTGGATCAGTAACCAAACCAACTCCAACTGCCATAAGGGAACATTCTGGCAAGGCCCTTCTAGAACTGGCAGCTGGCATTACCTCTATAAAAAGATAATCTCTATATCTCTGCATGTGTTTGTGTGTGCACACACCTGTGTGTTTGGTGGGGTTGGGGGATCTTTGTATCCAAGTTGACCTGAGCGTAGCCCCCCCACACCCCACTCCTGGCTACAAAACCTCTGCTTGTCACTTCCTCTCCCCTGGGCTCCATCACCCTCTGATGAGCAGGGAGAATAATGGTAGGATGACTCAGTGATGTAAAGCAAGCATAGGGTTATATTAATAACTGCATTTTCTCTTCACGTCAGGGCCAGGGAAAAAGTCCTGGAGACTGGGGGCTGGGGGACACATGTGAGGCCCCAGAGAATCCCACAATCCTACCATACGGGCTGTGGTTCTCATAGAGGATGGGCTCTTGCTTCATTCACTCTCTTATCCGTTCAACAAATGTTGAGACCACTCCATAAGTTGGGGGCCGTGCATACCTGGGAAACAAAGACAAACAGGATCTGGGCCCCACCTGGAGGAGCCCACTGAGCAGTGGGAGAGGCAGGCACATCCACAAAGCGCTACTTGGAGTCCAATGAACACCACAGTGAAGTCTAAGCAGAGAGCAGAGCACGGAGGAGGGAGGCAGCTGTCCCTGAGAGGAAAAGAGCAAAGGCCTCCAAGAAGAGGAAGGCTTGCATTTGGGCCTGGAGGGGGAGAAGCTCACCAGGCAGTGAAGAAAGGGAAGGGACTTTCCAGCGGAGAGGTAACTAACAGCATGGGGACCTGGAGGGCTACGGGTTGTCAACAGAGCAAATGAGGAGAAGTTTGGTGTGAGCAGGCTAGAGAGGTGAGCTGGACCAGGAGAAGAAAGAGCCCCATTGGCCCTGCCAAGGAGCATGGACAAAGGGAGCCAGAGACAGAAGCAGACCTGAAGTTTCCACACTGCAGTTCAGTGTGCTCCGTAAGCCAGCAGCAGCAGCACCAGGAGCTTGTTAGAAATGCAGATCCTCAGGCCCCACCCTGCAGCTACTGAATCAACAGCTATGAGGTAGAGCCCGGGAATCTGTGTTTTACCAAGCCTCCAGATGATTCTGCAGCAAGGTGGAGTCTGAGAAGCACTAGCAGAGTGTAGTCATGAATGGCTCCTGTTTATGGAACACCTACTTTGTGGCAGGCATTGGGCTTAGTCCTTTACGTGCTGTATCTGATTCAATCCTCACAATAAGCCTACGAGATGGGTCTGTCATTATTCCCACTTTATAGGTGAGAAAACTGAGGCTCACAGAGACAAAGTAAATTGCCTGAGATTGCAAAGCTACTAAGTAGCAAATCTGGGATTTAAACTCCAACTGTGAGATACCCAGGCCCATGCACCCAACAGAAGCCCTCTGCCTCAGCAGCCCTTGCTGGTTTTCACTCCAGGAGACGCGGAAGAGCATCAGAGAACCTGAGATTTTCGGGAATAAACAGCAGGATCTGTTGACCTTGAAATGTATGGGAAGGAAGCAAGAATAAATAAGGAAGACCCCCAAGCTTGCTGAGTTGAGAACTAGAGGGCATGGAGACACCATTACCTCACACAGGGACATCAGGAGAAGACTGGGAAGGAGACATGAGGCTTCCCCTCTGGATGTGCAGAGCATAGGGGAAACATCAAAGATGGAAAATGTGCCCAGGAGAACTGGAAAGCAGGGCTGTTATCTACCTCTTGGTGGGTGGTATAGCCACAGGTATATTGGATCAGATCAAAAAGTACACTTGGGTCAAATTACTACAGCTTAGAAGCATCAAACATGGGGGGTGGGGCAGCTAAATCACAAGATTTATGAGTGTGTGGGGAAGGGGCTTGAGTAAAGGAATGCTGTTCTCACCCTGAGCAGTGGTGAGGAGAACCCAAGTCTTTGGAAGCAGTCCAATTCCTCCAAAGGTGTACACACTTGACCTTGATGTGACTTTTTTTCTGAATCTCAGAAAGAGAGGGGGAGGAAAAAAACCCTGCCCTCATGGTAGAGGATGACAGAGCAATTAATAAGGCAGATTCTAAAGCTTCTGAAATGCCCCGAACCAAGGACCCAGGTGTTGAATTCATCTGCTGTAAAGATGAGAAAATAGAAAACCCTCTTTTGGTTCCTATTTGGGTAAAGCTGGACATAAATCATTCCTTGAAAAGGTGTCGTGGGTGCCTCGGTTGTAGGGGCCCCAGCCCTTTCCAAATATCACCTCATTAATCCTGGCAAACACCAGGAAAGAAAGCCCCAACAGGCGGCACCTTTCCTGTCACAGAACAGATGAGACTTGGCCTCCATCTTAAAGACACAGGAAGGTTCCAGGTGGACCTGGCAAGAGACCCTGCTCACTGGCTGTTAGCTCTGCTGTCCTGGAACTCGGAGAGAGCAGGGGACAGCAAGGAGTATGAGTGTATGAGTGTGTGTGTGTGTGTGTGTGTGTGTGTGTGTGTGTGTGTGTGTACACTGTGTGCTTTTCGTCTTAATGCCTATCATCCCATGAAAAGAAAGTGAGGTCTCAGCAGCAGGAGTTATTCGCTGGGTGGCTGGGTGACAAGTTACTGGGTAATCTACATTCTCCTCCTCCGAAACTGCCAGATTTTTGCAAGGATTTAATCCCATTTTTTTGGTGGATTTGTCCTTGATAAATGCGCCTGTGTATTCCCAGCCTTTGCGCGTTTGTACATTACTGCGACATGCAGGGCTAACCCGAAAAGGAGGATCCAGGCGAGAAGTGAGAAGAGAAAGAGCAAACTCAGATGGCAGGAGGACAACCAGTGTCATTTGCCCCCCTAGGGGTGTGGGGGGTTGAGCCTGGTTGGGTGCTTCAAAGTAAAGGAAAAATCTATAAGTATCAGGTGTCTAAGAAACGGAAGTCATTTGATGTGGTCTTTTTCCTTTTAATAGAGAAGGGAGAGGAAATAAGAGAAAAAGAGACAGGGAAGGAAGAAGAAAAAGAGAAAGGAGGACAAGGGGAGGAGGGGAGACAGAGAAAGTAAGAGGGGATAGCAAGCGCCCGCCAGGCAAGCGCCGGCCCAGAGTCCGGCGAAATCCGGCTTCCTACCCGGAGAGCCTAGCTCTTTTCCGCAGCGGCCGCGGGCTCGGAGCTTTTAAGGGTTTCTAATCCTGGAAGGCTGTCTGACATCACCCCGTTTCTTGTCGGCTGATGTTTCGTACAAGCCTCTCATTTCCTCAGTGTTTTCGGAGCCACCAATTACTGCAACAATCTCGTGTTTATGTTTTCTCTCTCCTGCCTCGCTGGCCCTCGGCCTGGAGCCTGTGTGCTGCTCCCGACGCATGGAGCCCAACGGGGCTGGGTGGGGGGAGCGGGTGGGGGGGCCTGGATCGGGCATCGCAGAAAAAGGGAGGGGTCCCCCTTAATTTTTTTTCATTGACTTCAGCACCATGTGATCAGGAAGTCTGGCCTCCCTCCATTTCCCCTCCCGACTAAAGGGAAACATTGTGTAGCAGCCGCCGCGGCCGCTGGTGGGATGGCCTTCGCCGCCTGACGTAGGGAGATAAAAATAACCGGCATATTTAAGGCCGGAGCAGGAATCCCGGCACTCACACGCGGCCTGGTCAGTTCCCGAGGCCGGCCGGCTGCGCGCGGAGCGCGCACAGGGGCTGGGGCCCGGGCCGGGGCCGGTGCCAGCACCAGCGACCTTGGGCCCCAAGCCCAGCACCCAGGCCCGCCGAGCCTCGCGGAGCAACGGGGAGGCCCCGGCCAGCCTGATCGCAGGCCCCCTGGCTGCAGAGCGCCGGCCTCGGCCTGGGTTCTTCGTCTTGCCTCCCTGGAGATGGGGAGGAAGTTATACGGCGGCAGAGAGAGGGTGTCCCGGAGCCTGATGCTGGGCAGGGGGAAAGGCACACACCAAACTGCCGCCACAGAAAGCTGCCACCGGCAAGGCCCCCAGTCTACACACCACTGTATATACCCACACGCTCACACTCAAATCAAGTTTCCCCTCTCCATCCCCTTTATCCCTTGGAACTAACTGAGCTTTGCAAAGGTTTGCAAACTGGAAACAAACAGAACCAGCTCCTCAAAGAAAATGGGGGAAAATCCTCGCAGAGATCTGACAACTTCAGAGAGAATATAGATTTCCCAAGTAGCATGCTACCCAGCCACTGACAGGTTTCCTCAGAGCTCCTAACCGCTCCCACCACCTCTGACCTATAGAACATAGGAAAGGAGGACGTGTCCCTGTCCCCTGGATGAGTCCACATCCCTGGTCTCAGGAGCACAAACCATGGTGAACAGCACTTAACCAGAGACGGCACTAACCAACTTCCATTTTCTTGCTCTACTTAAACCTCAAACTGCCCCACACTATAGTTCTCTAAGTCTAGTTTTACATAAAGGGAAACTGAGGCTCACAAAGATGAAATGATTGCCCAAGTCCACACTTGAGCAATGTTCCCCACCACATCAGTTGCCTCCCTTAACTGCATTTACATGGCCACGTTGATTTATCATTCTGGAAACCACCTTCCTTCTGTTCCTCCTACTCCCCAAATAAAATTAATACCAAGCAAAAACAGTGATGGTGAGCTTTCTGCTGACCTGTGAAATCACAATTTTGCCCTTGCTCTGGACCACAAAGAAGTTTTTACTTCCAATTAATAATGGGAAATCTCCCGGCTTTCTGATGTTTAAAGTAACAAGATATTTCAAAATTTCTGGCAGAGTTTTTCACCTAAAAGCCAGATGTGCTGACGAAAAATGAATCAACACTCACCCCTAATTTTTTTGGCATTACAGAGATAACAAATAGCTATTTTTCTGGGTGGAAGAGGCAAAGGACTTCCATTTAGAGAGACTCAGGAATTTAACCACCCATGTAGAGACCCCAGGGTCTGGCACGGTCACTACTAAATCCCCAGCACGGTGCCTGACACGGAAAGTGCTCAACACATAATTGTCAGAACAAATGAACAATGGGTTGTGGAAAAGTGAGGGGTAACACTTAATGACACGTCCAGATGATACCAGCTGGTCATGTGTCTAGGGATTATAGCAGCATGATGACATTTAGTCCGTAGAGCAGTAGCAGCCCTAGGAGGTAGGCATCACCACTACCCCCGCCTTGCACAGAGGGAAACTATAGCACAGAGTTACTTGCCCAAAGTAACACAGCTTAGGGAGTACCAGCACAGGAATTTGAACCCAGGCAGTCTGACCCCAAAAGCCAAGCCCTTAACAGGCTAAATCCAAAGAAGTAACCCCATGAGACATCAGAGAAAGGAACCCACCATTTACTAAGCACTCCCTCTAACTCAAGTTCCAAGCTTGCTCCAGGTCCTCACACAGGAAAGTCAGGAAGCAAGACTGCACTCACTAGAGGCTCTATTTGAGGGCAGCCTCAGTTCTCATTTATCTCTGTGTTCCCAACATCTGCTCTCACAAATGCCTGTTGAATTGTTCCTCCTGAAGACTTCCTTGACCACTGCCAGCCTGCTATATTCTGCTCTCCTCCGACCCTCCAGTAGACACATTATCCAAGCTCCTTGTTTACCTGCCTGCTCTGTCTGTGGGCTGGGAGCACCTTGAGGGCAGAATCAAGATCTGGTTCAGTTCCGCACTCCCACTGAGGACTCTGGGACATGACGGCTGCTTGCTAAACATTTACTAAATAGTCAATGAATGTGTATTAGACCTCCACTAGCCTCCCTACCAGTAAAGACCCCCTATCACCACCACCCCCGATTTTGTCTATCTCAACACCCATTCTGTTGCCCCTAGAATTTGTTTCCTTCCCCTCTCTCATAAAGCCCAGGAGCCCAGGAGCCACATCTATTTCCCCACCATAGCATACTCAGCATCTATTAAAGTGCCACACGCATTGCAGGCACTCAGAAAACACTTGTAAATTAAATAAGTAAATGAATGAATCAATCAATCGATCAAACAAACAACGCTCCTTAGAACAATCCTTACCTTTTCCATGTACAATAAGTTTATTCTAAGGTCAATCATAATTGAGCAAAGCCACTTGAAATAATGTCACAACCCAGATTGTGTTCACAAAGTAAGTGCTTTCTGTTTGGTGACCACTTCAAATCCAAGTCTCATCCATATTGATGATAAGAAAGACTTAAAAGGGGGCTATTGAATGGGGCCCTTCTTCTCATACAATGTGGGCTCCAGTGACCACTATAGTTGGAACTACACACAGACTTCCTTTATGCCCCTCTGTTTTCATTAGCTCGGGTAACTTGCCAAAGAGTGATCCTTTTGGGCTGAAATTTTCCATGCTGGGTCTTGGCAAAAGGTGAATTTTGGGGGAAAGTTTGAATAAAATCCCTTCAGCCATTTTTTAGTTTGATGAGCATGAAAAAAAAATACACTTTTTTCTTGCTTTTAATTGAAGACATTTTTAGGACACAGGAAACTCCAAACCAGTTGAACTTTGAAAACTTGAAACTCATGTCTAATCCCATCTAAGGAAACTGTGGAGATCATTTGGGGCTCAAAAAAATTTTTTTAATTAAAAAAAACAACAACACTAAGAGGCAATTGAAAAATCTCTTTGCAGCCTTAGCAATCAAGGCATTTTTCTCCCCACTTGGGCTACACTAAGTCTTTCTGTGATTCTCGCAAATCATAAAAGCTCAGAACTATTTAGGAAGGATTATAAAACTTGGATTTCAACTCCTCTACCATCATCAATTATATTATTTCCCTCTTCCTTTTGTCTCAGAAATCTTCCCTCAACATTATACCAGGAATATATGATTTAAACCATAGCCTCAGAAAACAAAAAAGCTAAAGTTCCTGGAATATGAAAGGACCACTCCTTCAAAGCCAAATATACAACTTGCTTTCCAAAGCTTTCTTAGACAAATGCTAACCAAAATATTTTATCTTATGCTGGATTTCCTCAATACTCCAGTCAGTATCAGATTCTTGCTTTCTTATTCACTGGAAACTACCTTAGACTAGTCATATTATAGTTCTTGCCACAGGATTATTTTCAAAAAGCAGTGCTGAGCTGGAAAGTCAGAAAGACCTGAGTTTGACTCTCTGCTCTAATATTTACCAAGCAAATACTTGAACCTCCTAAGACTCAGTTTATCCACCTGTAAAATGGGATAATAGAATTACTTTAGGCCAAGTACCCTCAACAAGGCCCTCCCAAAATAAGTGTTCAATAAATGGCAGTGTCTTTCCACCCCTCCTCTGTCAGCCATTTATTCATGTTTGCCCTGTCTTTATACCACCTAGTTGGCACTTCATGTCTTCTGGTTTTCAGTTCCTTATGGTGTCTAGTACAGTAGAACATGCAGAGACACAGAGAACAGCATTAAGGGAATGCTGGCCATGTTGTATATTTTCAGTGACACCAGCAAATGTCTTATCTTTACCTTTGTACTTGCCTTTCTCTCCTACTAGAAGGATCCCTTTCACCTTTGTAAGCCCAGGATATAACCAGGCAAATGAGTGGATGGATGAACAAACCACTGAAGGCCTCTTCCCTTATAGGATCTGAGGGCTGGATCTTGGTTTTGATTTTCCAGTAAATTTATTTTAAGCTCAGGTATTGCCCGACAGCCAGAGTTTGTTTGAAATCTAACTTACCTTGGTTATATATTCAAAATCAGCCCCATCTCAAATGATCTCTACCTGCAGTTTTATTTTTCTTGGTAGGCAGACAGGGGACCTTCAACTGAAGTCCTTTGCTAGGGCAAAAACTGCCCCTATTTGAATTTTCCACTGCACAGACATAAAACCAACCCAAAAGAGGAAAACACTACAGGAACTCAGAAAGAAAAAAAAGGGGGGGTGGGGGAGGGGAGAAAAGGAAAAAAATGGAAGGCACAAAGATCCAGCATACCTCCACCCACCCGGAATAATCTAGATCTAATCATTTGTTTGTGTGTTTGTTCATTTCCTTCTGCAAAGTTGGCTGACCTTTTTGCCTCCTCTTCAATAGTTAAAAAAAATTTTTTTTAATTAAAGATGATTGAGTTCTAACTATGTGTCATTTCTTCTGGCACATATCACAGTCTATCATTTCATCCTCGTCTCCTTTTAGAGATGGGAAATAGGCTGGAAGAGGTTAGGAAGCTCACCTTCCATCATGTACCTAGGTGTCACTGTGTATTGAAAAGCGTTTCTGATTCAAGATTTCTCCAGCCTTCCCCACCACCTCCTGTCCCATCCTTATAACCCCCACCCAACACAGTGCTTGCACACAAGATTCAAAAGGGAAGAAGTCTCTCTATCAAAACAAACCAGGGTTAAGTAACAGCATGGATGGATAAACCGCAAATTCGCCACAGGGTTAGCTCCAGGGACATGGTGGGGTGACAGGCAGGAAAGAGTGTGCAGAAAGCTTCCACTGCATTTTCTAAGTTTCAATCTCTTTGGCTGGGTGGTATTTCTATGGCTGTTTTTATGTTGGACTTTATAAGTGTTCATTTGTCTTGCATGTGTCATAATACATTTTTTGAAGATTTAGCAGCATTGCCTGGTGCTTACTCCCAATTCTTGCCATTTGCACACACACACATTCTTAAACACACACACACGGGTCACAGTCAGTACACACTCCCCCATGGACAGGTACGCTCGAGCACTGACACATACATGCACTAAACATTCACACGTGCACCTGCACACTCGGTCACAAGGACCCACACACTCACTCATGTGGACAAACACCCATGCACAAGCAACATGGTCTGCCAGCCCCAGTCTCTACCCACCACCCCTCTCCCCGGCTCAGGGGCGGCAAGGCCCATAGGCGAGGAAGAGGGGAGAGAAGGGATGCACGAGGCCGGCGTGTGGCCCCAGGCTCGGGCAGATGTTCTCCCACCCCAGGCTCATCTGGGAAGGGATGGAGTTAAGGAGCAGAGGGAAGACACAGTCTCTCACAGTTCGGGGTGGGAAGCAGTAACTTGTGTGGGGAACAACCTCCTCAGAAACCATAGCAACACCCATGTGGCAGCTTTGGATTGGCCCCCGACCAGACATTTATTAAGCAGCCTCATAAGCTGTGGTCTCCAAAAGAACAATACCAAACTGATCAAATGTTAATGGCTTCAATCTGTTGCTCCTCACAGGACTCCCGCCCCATCCCCCTCTCTCCACAGACTGCATTTCTGCTTCCCAGCCTCAGCTGCACACGGCCTCTTCCGCAGCTACCCCGGAGCCCATGTGCGAGGCCAGGACCGTGAGGTACAGGTGACTTAGGATACAGAGGTGGAAGGCAGGTCCAACCTGGAGACCCCTGAGGGCCACACAGGGCCATTCTTAGGTCAGACTGCCCAACGTGAAAAGTCTCCAAGATCATCTGACCAAATAGTTCTCAATCTGGCTGCATTTGAGAATGACCTGGAGAGCTTTTAAAAAAATGCCAGTGTGTAGTCCAATTAAATCTGAATCTCCAGGGGGTGTGGGCCTGATCATTTGTATTTTTTAAAGCTCCCCAGATAATTCTCCTATGCAGCCAGGGCTGAGCACCACTGAATTAATTCAATGGCTGTAGAAATGGAGGTGGGGAGGGGGGCACCCAAGGATCTCAGAGAGTGACAGGGACTGGCCCGAGGTCCCAGAGTTAGTGAGGCACCATACTGAGAATGGAACACCTACATCCTAACCACCGGCCCAGAGTGGTGTTCATTTGCCTGGGCTACAGAGCCCCATGTAAGTCTTAAAAATGTCTCTCCTTGACTCACCATGAGTCCTGCTCTTTTCTACCAGGAGCTGGGAGGTGGGGGTGGGAGGGAGGCGGATAAAATGGATCCAAGGAGGTGAAAGGAAATGTAGTTTTAACAAAAATATGGAGACCGGACATTCAAGAAATCACAACCACAGTGACTGATTCCCAAGGTTTATGTGGTCACGACAAAATACATCATGGCTAACCATGTGACCCCAAGCCTCCAAGCCCAAAACCCAGGAAACATCTTCAGCTCTTCCAGCTTCCTTGCCACCATATGCAGTTGGTCTCCAAGCAGTTTAGAATAGATCTCATAAGGCTATAGCTTCCACTGTCCAACTCACTGACTCTTGCCCAAGCTCACATCACCTAAAATGTCCCAAGAGCCTCTTAACTAGTCTCCCTAAATGGGTATACATTCTCCAATCCATCCTCCATAGAGCCACCAAAATATTCTCTTTAGAATGTATATCTGCCATGGCTCTGACAAAGCTTGACAAGCAAGCCCCCACCTGTGGGTCCAGATGTACCCAGACGACATGGTCTTCACATACTGACCATACACTGTGCTAAGCTGAGACTCAGATGAGAAAGAAGATAAATACAGTCCCTACTGATGTGCAACTTACATTCTTGATGAGGAAACAGATGTTGACTAAACGTGTGATCATACTAGGAAGGAGCTAAGAGAAAAGCACTAAGAGAATATAAATGAGGAGCAGCTTAATCCATTTCGGGAATGTCAAGAAGGGTGTCTGCAAGCAAAGGATGGGATGTTTAATGTGATATCTGAAGGGTAAAGGGAGTTAAGCAAAAAGGGAGAAATGTTCTAGACACAGGGAACAATGGAATGCACAAATGCTCTGAGTAGTGAAGGAACAGAGTCTGGAATCCCAAAAGCAAGGAGAGGGGGGACAAGAGGAGCCTGGTCAGGGGCCAGGCTATGTGTTTCCCCTCCTCCCCTCCCTCAGAGGACCTTTTAAGTCATGATAGAGACTTTGTGTTTAGCCTTTGGATTTTAGTATAGTGATCAACCACCCCAGGGTACCTAGGACTGATGGGTTTCCTGAGATGCAGGATTTATAACGCTATGATGGGGAGTGAGGAGGTAATGGAGAAGAGTGACCAAGGATGGCACGTCTGTGACCTGTACTGATAGTATGCAATTGAGCCACTGCCTGGAGAGGACCAGGATAGGAGGGATGGTGACATATTCAATTGCTGAGTTTGGGAAGCTGGGGCCACATTCAAGTGGAGATGCTAGCTAGGCTTCTGGTCCTATAGTCTAAAGCTAGAGGTCTCTACAGAAAGAGGTAGGTTTGCGATCTATCAGCAGAGATATGGTAATTGAATTACGGGGCCAGTTAGGCAACCTAAAGATAAAAAGAAAGCTGACGGAGGGAACTACATCCCAGCCTTGAGGAATTCCAATGTTTAAAAATCTGGTAGGTAAGGGGTGCCTGGGTGGCTCAGTCAGTTAAGTGTCCAACCCTTGATTTCAGCTCAGGTCATGATCTCATGGTTGTGGGATGGAGCCCCGTGTCAGGCTCTGCCAACAGCAGGGAGTCTGTCTGAGCTTCTCTCTCTCTCTCCCTCTCCCTCTACCCTTCCCCCTGCTTGTGTACTCTCTCTCTCCCTCATAAATAAATAAATATTTAAAAATCTGGTAGGCAAGGGCAAAAACCCACAAAGGAGGCTGACAGAGAGCAGCCAAGGCTGTAGGAGGAAGGTATGTCAAGCAGGACAGAATGGTCCACCATGTCCAGTGCTGCTGGGAAATCAAATAAAATACCTGGGCAATGCCTACTGACTGAGGAATGTAGAGGTCATGATGACCTTCTCAGAAGTGTTTGAGTGAAGCAAGGAGGTAGAGGTAGACTCAGGAGTAAGTGGGAGGAAAGGAAATGCACAGCACATAAAATTTATTTGGAGAACTTGCCTGGGAAGGAAAATCATGGCACAGGAGCTGGAGAGAGACATGAGGTAGAGGGAGGTTGTGCTCTAAGGGGAGAGACCTGAACGTGGAGATATGCTGGTGGGCGGGACCCAGCAGAGAGGAAGAAGGGAGAGGCAGGATAGAGGCTCATCACCGCGCCCACAGTCCACCGCCTGCTGTACTCAAGCCTGCAGTCTCTGCACCGGCTCTGCCGAGCTCGCCCTCTCTGAGGAGGCTAGGAGCCTCCCTCTTTGTCCACAGTAACTCCTCCTGGGATCAAAGGACCACCACCACACTCCAAGCTGACTGGTTCCTTGCCATCTCTCCCACCAAGTGGGGAGCTCTACCAAGGCAAGACAGTCCTCTCAACTCTTAGCCCAAAGCATTAGCTGGCCCAGGGTACGTGCTCAGGAAACATTTGTGGAATGAATGAATGAATGAATGAATGATGATTTCAAAGGTACACATGGGTAGGTGTGAGGACTGTCTGGGCTGGCATGAGGAGAGGTGTGTGTTCTCCAGAAGCTCAGCCCTCAGAGAACTCGGTTTCTGCGGTTCCCATTAGGGGCAGAGAGGCAGGGTGGGGTGGACTCCTCACTGAGCTCGCATTCTTCCCTTCCATTGTTCCTGACAGCTGCGCATGGAAAGTACAACATCCACCAAGGCCCATGTGTTTCCCCTCCTCCCCTTCCTCAGCAGGGAGGGAACAGATGGGCGTAATTTATGCCCAAACCCCTCCCTTGCAGCCCTGGCACTGGGGAGAGGAGATGTAGGGGCAGAGATCCACCCAGGTTCCACAAGCTTCTCTCAGCATCTAGGCAAGAGAGCCACAGCAGGGGCCAGCCAGGGTCGGGAGCAGGAGAGGACAAAGGGTGGGGAGAGGAGCAAAGAAGGAACGTGCCAGTTGAGTGTGACTGCAGTATTCCAGCCCATGTGCCATCAGGGCATACGCATTATCTCAGCACAATTCTGCAAGCAAGAGACTCTTGCACCTGCTTCAGACACAAGGAAACTGAGGCTCACAGAGGTGAAGGACCTGCTCCAAGATCACCCAGCTGGTGACTGGCTGCACAGCCACAATTCCAATCCAGGTCTGTCAGGCTCCAAAAACTGTGAACTCTCCACCAGACCCCACTGAGGGAGGAAGTTGTGTCTTCAGGCCTCCCCCACCCTCCCTCTCATGGGTCATCTAGGGTGACAAGCAAAGGAGACTTGAGGCCCAAGCACCTCTGCTGAAGGGGACAGGACACTAATGCCAAAGCTATAGGAAGTGCACAGACCAGAAGACTGTGTGGGAGGGAAACATGAACGGCACCCCAGAGGGGCAAGGACCTGAGTCCTGTTGGGGTGGGCATTCCTTTGACTGACTTCTGAGGTCATTCCTCTGTAGGGGGCCATCCCGCAGTCAACCTTCAAAGCTGGGACACAGGATCAAGGTGAGATTCTGAGGACCACTGACTTCTGAGTCACCACAACCTACCTCCCAAGCCACCCCTTGCCTTTTTCACCAATTGCAGCTGAGGCAACCGGCACAGAACCCACACCCAGTGCAGCCTGGCTGTGAGCCCCGGGACCTCCACATGCTAGCTGTGCGCCCATGGTCAAGCCACTCTGCTTCCCTGCCCTGGTTTCTTGACCCGTAGAACAGGCTTGTGTGAAGGGGGTAGCTGAACCCCACCTGCAACTGTGTCCATTCAGAGTCCATTTGGTGTCTTGGTTTGTCTTCTTTTTTGGCATATCGGATCTGCGGTCCCTTGTAAAGTCCCTTGAGGGACTACACCTAAAAGTATAAACTTCCAACTTCTTTGAATAGGGACTGCCACTTGGGCCTGCATGGCCCGTGGTTACAATTCAGAGGGGTACGCAGGCTCCAGCTTCCCAATGTCCCCACTACTCCCTCTCTCCCTCATTGATGTCACCTGCCCAGGAGATGTGGCATTTGCTACCCCTGCTGTGAAACTGGTTTCGACCATAGCCTGAATCTCTGAGTCCTTTGAGAACAGTAAGCCCAACTGATTCTAGTCCATCAGCACCAGATGTGGCTCCCAGGCAGTGCTCAGCCTTTCACTTGTTCAACAAATCCATGTACATGTTGAGTCCTTACTCTGTACAGACACCTCGTGAGAGGCTAGAAATGGAGCAAGGAACAAGCCAGATAGTCATGGTATCCTCACAATAATACTTAAGCTCTCTTCTGACATCATCTCCATTGAATAGATGAGAGAGAGGGAAACTGAGGCACGGAGAAAGGGAGGAACTCGCCCAGGATTCCAAAAGGAGAGGCAGAGGGAAGATCCAAACACCGCTCAGCTGATTTCCAACCAATCTGTGTTCTGAATCACAGGCCTGCAAACTGAGGCCCATGGACCAAATCTTGCCCACCTCCCTGTTTTTACAAATAGTTTTATCGGAGCGCAGCCATGCCCACTCATTTACCTTGTCGTGGCTGCTTTCCCACACAATGGCGAAGTTGAGTGGCACAGCAAAGACCGTGTGGCCCCTCAAAGCCTCAATATTTACTACCGAGCCCTTTACAGAACAAGTTTGCTCGCCCCTGCTCCAAGCCACTATTCTAAGCATCCTGCCTTCACAAGAGGTCACTGCTCTCATAAAATTATACTGGGGGGAGGGGCCAAGCAATAAAATAAATACATAAAAAAGGCACATCCTACAGTAGAGAGGGCCTAGGTAGCTCCTACACCGAGAGCCCAGGGAAGGCCATTCAGCTGAGATCTGACTGACAAGGGGCAGTTACACAAAGACTGGGGAGAAGTGCTTTCTGGGCAGGGAGACCAGCTAGGCAAAGGCCCGAGGGCACCAGCAAGCACAGAGAGCAACAGGAACAGAGAGAAAGCAGGGCTGCCTAGTGCCCCGTAGATGAGGTGGGCACAAGGGTAGAAAAGGGTCTGGCTGGAAGGACTTCCTGAAAGTGTTGAGCGGATGAGCTAAGCAGCGCCTGGAGGAGACCGGAAACCCCCGCTGGGCATGTGCTGGCCTTCTGGATCCAGACCCTTCCTTTACACTGGCAGGGCCTCCTCTCCCTGGGCTATAAAATGAGTTCTCACTATGAACCGCCCTTCAGAGACTGGCGTGGGTCAGAAGCAATAAAAGACACAACATGATGGCAAAGCCCTTTGTAACCACGCACGGCATTCCCAAGACTTGATGGCTGGCCCTGACGTGCATGCTGAGGTGTGCTGGGAGGCTCGTCACGGCCAGGGAGCTGGAGACCCCTGAGATCCAGCCTCATCCCAGCTCCCGCCTGGGAAGCCTGATGCATCCCTCCCAGTCAGGCTGACTCACGGTGCAGCCTCATACGTCCCCTGAGACTGGGGGCTGTGTTCCCTTCATACAGCCCTCAGTGAAGGGGGGAGGTTTGAAGAAAAAGGGAAGGTAGAGGAAGGAGCTCCAAATATGTCACCACACAGATCGACTGAACTTGCAAAACCGAGCAGAAGGCTGAGAAGCTGAACAGAAGGTGTGTGTGCATGTGTGTGTGTGTGCGCACGCGCGCGTGCGTGTGTCTGTGTGTGTGTGTGTTGGCGTTGTGGGGTAGGGGCCAAAGAGGGAGGTGCTTGAATAATACGTGACCAAAGCAAACTGGGTTTTCTGTCATGTCTTAGCTGCCTCCATCCTGAGCACCTGTGTGAACGACGGACTTGTCAAATCTGTGAGGCTTTGAAAGGTGAGCACAGGAAGATGAATGATGCACAGATGGGAGATTTTGAGTCCAACAAGCCAGGGTGGGCATCCCAAGCCATGTGTCCTTTGGCAAATGACATTTCCATTCTGAGTCTCAGTCTCCTCACCTGTTAAGTGGGAATAACACCTCCCCCCCAAAAAAAAAGTTGTTTGGAGAGTAAGCAAAAGTGGGGTAGTTATAAGAAGCACGTAGCCAAGTGCACTGTTCACAGTAGTTCTCAAAAATATTAGTATCTTTCCCCTCTTAGATTCTCAAGGTCAAGCAGGGCACCTGGCCCAGCTGGGCTGAATGGGATTCTGGACAGCAAGGGAGGGCCTGGCTTTCTGAAGCCTCTGTGTGCCTGACGAATGCAGGAATGGGCTGGCTCTTCAGGACACATAAACAAGAGTCCTGAGAAAACTACCCAGGGTAACAACTGGTCCTGTGATTTAGCTTCAGTAATTAATTAATTCGTTCACTCAACAAAACTTTATGGGGTAGCCCCGATGTGCTGGACCCTGCAGGAATGCAGTACATACAGAGATGGGTAAGAGAAGAGGTGTTGAGAAGTTAACAGATTGCCAGATTGGAGAAAGACAAGCACAGAGTAGGCCTGCAAATGGCTGAATAAGCACACAGCTGAACGGCCACTGCCATATGTTTCCTGGACAATGACACAGCTCAAACACAGGTAAAGCACTCCTTCCTGTCCACAGGAAAACATCACCTCAATCCAAACGCAGGACAAGTGAACAACTCAGGTTTTATACTCCAGACAGGTCTGGATTCAAATCCCAGCTCCTCTAATATCCAACTCTGGGCTGGGCAAGCCTTCCACTCCTCTGAGTCTCCAGGTCCTTAAAACTAAATCAGGATAAAACCTGCTCACTCTGGCCCAGAGGTTTGGAAGCTCACACCATGGGACTCTCGGTGTTAGAACCCCCCAATATTAGCTGAGTACACAGCCACCCAAAATAAATCACAGCCTCTCTTGATGCTATCTTTGGCCAAATGATTAAGTTCTGATCAATGGGGTATAATTGGAAGAGGTACCTGCAGTTTCCAGGAGTGTGCTTAAAGTATGCTTGTCCTAACCTCTCTGCCTTTCTTCCAGCCTGCTTTCTGGAATGTAGATATAATGGCTCCTTGGACCAGGAGGTGATTCTGAAAATAGCAACAAGACAGGAGCCTGAGCCCCTGACACTGTATCACATACCAAACCTGGACCATATAACTCTGACTTCTTACATGAAAACAAGACAAAACAACCAGAAATCTTTTTTTTTTTTTTTTCTGCTAATGTTACCCTTGCAAAGGTTTTGGAAGAAGGGTGATGCTTTAAAGGCCTCCAACTGAATCCAGTTCTTACTAACCAGTTTTCACTAATATTAGCAAACCACATTCAGAGGCTAGGGAGATCTCCTGTGGCATGCATTACTCAGCAGGCCATGGTCTCTGTCTCCTCCTGACCCATCCTCCCTCACTGAAGTGCCTCCCACACCCCAGCCCCTCCCCTGTGCCCAGCTCTCCTTCAGTGAGATCATAAGCCTTGTAGGACACCCTCAGTTCACTGAGTTCATTCACAGATAAGAACAGCTCTGCTGCAGGGATCAGGTGGCTGCAAGATCACAAATATGGGAACATGTTTATAAATGCACGGAGACGAGAACGCTTCCAAAAGCAGGGCTCAAATTTGTATACAGACCAAGTCCAGCTGGGTGATTCAGCACCAGCGGCCTAAAAAGAAATCCATGTATGCACTTGTTAAGTATGTACCCATGGAATGCCTTCTCCAGCCAAGGCGCCGTGCCAAGCCCTGCAGGGCAGAGGGAAGGAGAAAGCCCCATCCCTGAGAACCAGGAGCCAACGTCCAAATGAGGAACTAATATGTTCACACAGTACAGTTCATTCATTCATTCAACGGATATTTACTGAGCACCTATTATGTACTAGGGACAGGGCCAAGGGGCAAGGACATAAGGAAAGGAATCAGGAATTCAGCCTGGGGCTGCCAACTGAACATGAAGACATCTATCCTCACCCCCCTTGGTCCCAAAGAAGTCACAGGTGCCCCCTAACTCCCTCATTTTGAAGTCCAAAGATTCCTAACAATAAAAGGAGGCATAGGACTTAAAAATGGACTTGAATTTTTAGCAGCTGACCATGAATAGACGGGGTCAGTAGTACTGGGAAAAGACCTACAGTTTCCGACATAGTCATGGTGGGTCTGAGGCCAGGACCACCAGCTTCCTAAGGCAGTACCTACGACTCTCCAGCCCGCGCCTCAGCGTGCTCATCTTTACAAAGCTATAGAGATTAAGAGAAAGCTCTGTGTCATCAGGCACACCTGAGGTGGAATCCTGACTCGGCCACCACTGGCCACTCACCTGTTTCTGTTACAGGGAATGTGTTTCTGTAAAATGGGAGTGAAAGGCCATCAACCTCCTTTGGTACTGGAAGGATAAACACTACGGGGAGAAAAGGAGCAGGAGGCAAGAAGTCTAGAAGCTCCTATCCGGCATAAAGCCCTCCCCTATGCCTTATCTATTCATTTTTTAATCTCTTTTTTTATTGCCATAAAATATGCAACCTATAAGAGTGCCTTCCCCTCTCTGGGCCTCAGTCTCCCCATTTAAAAAGTGTAAGGGTTGGCCTAGAAGGTATTTGCTGCTTTGCCTCTATTCAAATGCAGCCGACCATAACATTAGAGGATTTTCTGGGCTTCTCTCGAGTGTGACTTAGCAGCAGAGTTTTTTATTTGCAGCGCATTTCAGCCAGTCATCTCAGAGCAATATCCAGGTAAGCATTTTATCAGGAAAGGAAAAGGAGGGGTGCGCAGGGGACACAGGACGTAGCCAGGAAGGGACAGACCAGGAGTGGAGCATGGCAAGACAGGAGCTTTAGAGGCCGCATTCCAGCCTTGAGCACCGGAGAAGCCAATCATATGGCTCCCACTGTATCCAGAAGTCTCGTTAAGTTCATTTTATAAGACTTTTTTGACAAGTGAGGCCTTTAAAACATGTTTCCTCATTGTGCAGAGGTTGAAGTTCAATCCAAACATTTGTCTACAGAAGAAACTGGGTGGATCCGACTACCAGGGGGACCATCATAAACTCCACTCACACTCTGGGGCCCCGGGAAGGGGTGCTTCTTCAGGATACCCTGATGGTGGCTCTGCTAAGAATAATAATGCAAATACAAAGAATTAAAAACCCAGTGTCCAAACACCTTCTGGCTGTCTACACTTTCTATGATCTGTAACTCTGCAAAAATCAGTATTCTTATCCTAGCTTCTCTTGCAAAGCACAAGGCTAGACAGGGCTAAACTGGCATCCCCATTCTGGTTCCTCTGGTGCCAGAGCCTTAATTCTTTCTATTCCACCAGCTACCTGCCAGTGCAAAAGGGCAAGACAATGGTGCTGGGAGTGAACTCCCTAATAGCCCAGCTTTGTATGAAGCCTTTTCAGGAGCCGAAAATACTATGGTTTTGGGGGGTCCCCAGGGAAGCCCAGTGTCCTCTACAGCCTTGTCCTGGCATCGTGTGTGGCAGGGAAAGCTGAGTTGAAGCTGAATTCTCCATCAAGGATGGCGCAGCCCTGCAGGAAGCAGACTCATCTTGCAGTGATCGGCAACCAGATCTGAAAGGCCATGCCTGCAAAGTATCTTAAGACCAGCCACCTGGGTGACTCCTGAGCCCTGCTATTATCACAACCATGCACTTATTAAGAGAAGGTCAAGGGGAAAGTCAGACCCTGAGGGAACCCCGGGGACAGAACAGGTCACGGGAAAGTCCACTTCCCAACAGCTTCCTGAAGAGAGACTTCTTAAACTCACCAGAGTAAGTCCTCAATACCTGTCATAGAGGTCAAAGTCAGGCTGCTTTGAGCAGGACACACAAGTCCTTCAAGGACTGACCTGTGCTCCTAGGCAGCCATCCTCCACCCACTCCTTCCACCCTACACAGGACCAGTCCTCAGCCAAGGGAGGGTGAGCACCTCTAGCTCCTCAGGTGCCCCCATCATCACACAGCCTGTGCTCCTTCCTCCCTTCCAGTGTCTGTTCCACCCTTGAGCAGTGTCTACTCACCCCTTGAGGCTTTTCTAAGTCCCCTGGTCCCTCCTTCTGCCCAGCACTGTTAGTCCCTACATAAACTCCTTTCCTACATAAACTCCTTTCCTACATAAACTTTGGTTCCTGTCTATGTGAATTAGAGATAATAATCACAGTACCTTTCTCATAGGGTTGATGTGAGGATTCCAAGAGACAAGTCAGTGCTTAAACAGGGGCTGGCCAGACTTAGCGCTTGATGCATTTAGCCAACATCATTCTTCTTAACAGGGTTCTTAACAGGCTTGGATTCCAAGGGAACTGGTAGGGAATTTGCTAGCGGGAGCTTTGGCCACATGGCTCAGCCCTCACCTTCTGGGGGGACTCCTTTCTCCTTTCAGGGCTCAGCTCAAGCTTCTGCACTGTGAAGACCTCCTCAGCTACCCCCACAGAGAAGTCCCCCCCCAAAACTGGAGCCCCCATTTGGCTGTGTATGAGCCACCATGCAGGCCCCTGGTCTCCTGTACAACAGTGGTCTGATTTGCATGCCTCTCTCCCGCCAGACTGAGACAGGAGAACTATTCCTTATTATTATTATTATTATTATTATTATTATTATTATTATTATTACTATTATTATTATTTTGGAGGTTCCACTGAGACTTGAACATGGGGGGATGATTTCTGAATACTGGCTGCCTCAGTGAGGAAAGACTGCCAACAGGAAAACAGTTTTCTTCACAAATCCCTGGAGAATCTTCCTATGTGCCAAGCAAGACTCCAGTTAGAGAGGAGAGAGGTAACAGTCACAATAAAACCTGCATTTTTTGCCATGGGTTGTCCATGGACACAGGAAAGGTAGGGATTTTTTATGCACATTTACTTCACCTTGATCTTGGACTTTCAGAGATTTACAACATCACATTTTGGGCAAACCCTGAACCAACCAGATACTTACATCACCATTCCAAGAATACACATCCAGTGACAGGGCATTCACTATCAATGAAAATAACCTGTTCCATTTTTAATATCTCTGACTACTATAGGGTTTCCCTTGTATCAATCTGCAGCTCCTTCCATTAGTCATGATTCTGCTTCTTGAGCCCTTTAAAAACCATCCTCCTCCTAGTCCCAGGATAGAGATTTCAAGATAGGGCTCCTATATCTCCAGCCCCTTCCTTCTCCAAAGTAACACCCCAGTTTCTTTGGCCAACGCTTCAAGACCCTCCCCATCTACTTCCACATCAGTGGACTGACACCCCATGATCCCACACCCAGTGCAGGACCTGGAGATACGGGCAGAACTGGTTGGCTCCAACCAGCACAAAACAGCAATTGAGACTCTCAGAGTCAGGACCTTAGAGATCATCCCAGGAAGTTCAGTTCCCTCACCTTACAGATGAGACTGAAGGCCACAGACATGTTCTGATTCCCAGTACATCAGAATCATGTTTGTGGACAACAGTAAACAATATCATCATTGTTGTTATTGTTTTCATTGGCAGCCATATTACCAAATGAACTCATATTAGACTTTGGTCTTAGAATTTTGATATTCTCTTCAATGATGTCAACATTAATCTTGGAAATCCCCCTCGTAAACAACTCAGTAAAAAGAAAAAAAAATAGATGATAGATGGATAGATAGAAAGATAAAGGAAATCCTCAGAAACAGAAAATGGATTCGTGGTTGCCAGAGAGGCTGCAGGGAGGAGAAAGAACGGAGAGTGATTGCTAATGGGTATGAGGTTTCTTTTGGGGGTGATAAAAATGTTCTGAAATTTGATAGTGGTGATGGTTGCACAACTCAGTGAACATATTAAAAGTCACTGAATTGTGTGCTTATAAAGGGTGAATCATATGGTATGTGAATTATATCTCAATAAAGCTATAATTTTTGAAAAATAAAGGAATAGCTGACTCTCTCCAGCTTTCTTCAGCTCAGCAGACTTTCCTTTGTGCCCTTAGTCAACAGTCTCTCCAAAGGATCCTAGGGATTTAAAGGATTGATGTCACTAGTCAGAACAAACCGTGGAATTTCTTTATTGGATGTTTTCTAAACTTCTTATTCCAAGTCAGCATTCCAAGAAATGGACTCCATCACAGTTTGTTTTGGTCTAAGATGTGAACTCCCAGGCTACAAGTTATGAACACTGTGTGTCAAACGCCTGAAGTAATAACCTTGCTTAGTCTTCCCAGAAATCTGTAAGCCAGTGGTTCTCAGACTTGAGTGAGCACCAGCAACACCTGGAGGGCTTGTTAACACACCGATTGCTGGACTCCACCCACAGGGTTTCTGATTCAGTAGGTCTGGGCTGGGACTCGGGTTTCCAGAGGATGCTGCTGATGCTGGTGTGGGAACCACACACCACACTTACTCTTCTGTTTTACAAATGAGGAAACTGGAGCTCAGAAAGATTTAGGACATTGCTTAGAATCACATGATGTGGCAGACACTATTGTGCATCAGTGGCATCTCTCAAATCTCTTCTCTCTTACTACGCTCAAGAATAAAGGTTGGAAGTGTTCTTTTCCAAGATTCCTTGCAGCTAGGGATGGCTGGACAGCGTGATTCCAACCGGTGTCCCCTTCCTCCTGCTTCAAATGCTGACAGGATGCTGGGAGATGTATTCTCCTCCCCAGGAGAGCTACATGCTACAGATGCGGAGCCAGAGGACAAAGTGACCCCGCATCCTTGATGACTGAGGGCTCACCCAAGGATCCCAATTCTATCCCAACACTTCTTGTTATGCATGAAAAATAAACCCTCATTGGTTTAAGCCACTGTCAGTCAATCATTCTCTTATTTATAACCAACATCGTTCCTAATGATACACAGGAATGATCAACACAGGGGGCCAGTATTTATACCTAAGTCTATTTAACCTAGTCCTACTGAATCAGAATCTGCATATTATCAAGATCCCCAGGATCTTCATATGAACATGAAAGTTGGAGAAGTCAAAGTACTAGTTCAATGGTACCCAAGACTGACCCTCAGAATCACCTGGAAATCTAAAACCAAATACATGAACCAAAAAACAGTCCTGGGCCTCACAGCAGACCTACTGAATCAAAACTCTGCTTAAGTAGGAACCAGAAACCACATCACTGGTTCTTTATATGATTTTGTTCAGGGATCTTTTTAAGAAATTGATTTAAGCTAGGGCCCTTCTCCCAGAGACCTGCATATATACATGGATACGTGTTTTACATCTAATTTCAGGGATTCAGGGAAGTCCATCCAAAATCCTCCTAGGACGTGTGAACTCCAGAAAAGGAGCCCTCTCTACATGTCTGGGCAGTTATAGAAATGCACTCAGGATCCTAATGAGAAGAGGCAGCCTAGCTCCTGTCATCTGGGCCAGCCCTGGTTCGTTCTCACCTGAAGATGGTTTATGTAACCAGCTAGAGCCCAGGGTCACAATTCAATTAGCAACTCCTGCAGCAACTACAGCTTTGTGCTCCCTGAGCTTTCCCATCACCCCAAATTACAGAGCTTTTCATTTCATTTTCACCAAATTAACCTAATTCGCATGGAGGATGACTTCCTGCTCAACCACTGCCCACAAGGATGCCACAGAGGCAGGTGCCTCATTCAATTAGGAGGAGATTTTGAAAAATACACGCAGAACACGCTCTTTGAAACAAGGCATTCAACAGTTGAACACATGGGGCAGAGTATCACTGCCTCCCCCGCAACCAATGGGGCAGATTACTCTCCCTCCACCTACAGTTTCTACTGCCATGCTTACTTCAGCATTTTGTCAGGTAATTGCTTACTGGTTTTTGCAGACCACAGGCTTCTGGAGGCAGATGACAGGTTTTCATCACTATGGTACTATGCCTAGACCTAGCACAGGACCTGATAAAAAGTCAGCACTAAAAAAGATGATGATTGGATAGATGGGTGGATAGATCGAAAGATGGGGGACTCTGTTCTTTAAATACAGTAAAAGAAATTAGAGTCTCGAAAATTTAAATGCAAGTTCCACCATGCACTAGATAGCTCTGAGGTCTCAGCAAAGCGTTTAACCTTGAGTCTTGGTTTACCTCTGTAAGATGGGGTCACTAAGAACACATACCTGAATTTCTAGATATTATGACAATTAAATTAGAGAATACATGTAAACACATTTCCATACAAAATAGCCCTCAGACTAGGACTGTGGAAAGGGATGGGTCCCCAAATCTGGCAGAGCTGGGCTCTAAGGCTGGCTTCACCATTGCCAGCTGTTTGACCTTGGGCAACTGTCATAAACTCTCCACACTTGCTTCCTCATTTGAGTAACAGGGATGGCAGTAACTCCCCTCCCAGGGGCCCTGAGGAGACACCGAGACAACTGACAGTATGGGTACTGGCCAAATGTGCATCCCCTTCCCTTAGCATCTTGCCCCCTATTGCCAGATGGTGTGTATAAGTTTGTGGAATTTATGATAAGAAGTGGTTGGATAAGAAAAATGTCTGTTTCAATAAATCTGATCAAATTGTGTGGGAAAGCATGACCCAACAACCAGATCTCTAATTAGAGGTTGGGGGAGTGGGTGTGCTGTGCAGGCCTCATAGCTCAGAGCTCAATAGAACATAGAGCTTTCAAAGCCAAGTTTCACAATTTTCCACCACATGAGCAAACTTCATTTGCCTTGATGAAGCAATAACTGTGTGCATTGCTTTATGTATTTCCCCTTTCCTCTCCTCCCTGGCCCTCCTCACTTATCCATTCTTCACAGCCCCATGCTTCAGTGTTTTTCCCTCCTAGCCTCTGAGGTGGCAAAGTTATTCAGGGATTCGGGGCCAGAGTCTTGGGTTCAAATCCCAAGGGCTACATCTTGGCTACATGACCTTGTACAAGTCAGTTCACCTCTATGAACCTCAGTTCCCTTTGAATCCGGGGTTATCCACTCCAGCCTGGGAGTGGGGGCTGCTCTCCTGATCACACCTAATATGATAGGTCATAGTTTCTCTCTCCCTCTGTGCATGTCAGGGGATCCAGGCAGAAGAAGCTCAGATGCGCCTGATTCATTTGTTCAGGAAGAAGCGAAGTGAGAAATCCCCAGACCCAAACCAGTGTTGGATGGAAGTCAGGCAGTGGGAAAAGCCCTTACTGCGAGTGCCTATAGAAACATCCCGGTATGTTACAGTCCTCTGGCACCTTCCACCAGGGCTATGAGGCTTACTTGGCTGGAAGGGCCAGAAGCTGCTCTCTTGATGGCCCCACAGTTCTCCCTGTCTCTCTGCCTGCCTATTGATCCGGAGGTGCTTAGAAGTCAGGGAAAGAGATACCCTTTTCCCAGAAAGATTCCCCTAGAACCTCCAACTCAATTCAACCCAAATGGTAGGAAAGACTATAATTAGAAAGAGCTTTAACCTCAGACAAGCAGTGGGGAGGCTTGTGATGGGGCTCTTGTTAAGCCACCAAAACCCAGCTCCATGGATGAGTGTCCAGCTGCCCATTCACACTGTGTGAGCCCTCCCGCATTCCAGGGCAGCTCATCCACGTGAGGCTCCTGCCCTTCAGTCCTTCTCAGGACAATAGAGGAGGAAGAACGGCTATGTGGTCTGAAAAGCCTCCTGAGAGGCTGAGCATGGTCTGTGCAGCTCAGTTCTCGGCATTTGACATGCTGGGGTCTTCAAAGGCATTCTCTCATCACTCCCCTATGAGGCGAACCCTGCTGGACCCATTTTACAGATGAAGACACCAAGGCCCAGGGAAATGCAAACTGCCCAAGTAAACTCAGCTGGACCATAGCAGACCCAGGTTTCAGATGTGTGTCTGGTTGTCCTATGCAGTGGCCTTTCCACCACCAGGAGCTGTCAGACACCCACCTCCATAATCTGTAAGTTTTTAGTCCTACTCCACCCAAGTTCCCAGTGTTTGAGACCCAGCTTGAAGGGCAAACAGGAGAAAGGACAAGGTGCCAAGAAGTGGAATATACTCACTGGCGAGTGAATCAGGCTTTCCTTCTGCACAGTCATGGGGCAGGAACACCATGCCTTTGCCTATGGTAGAACTAACCAGGGCTCCCAGAAGCCATCCCATAGCAGAACAGGGCATATAAGCATCCCCATTAACATCTGAAATACCCAGAAGCTCCATAGTTCACTAGTTGTCAATGATGTAGCCTTAGGTCTAGGAACCACCCATCATACAGCCAAGTTGAGCCCAAAAAGTGCCTCTCAAAGCCTGCACTTCCAGCAGAGAAAAAAGACTGCTTGGACAAATGTGGCTTGAGCCTCTAAGCCAAAATGTCAACATTAAATCATAGGCTAGGGAGAAAAAAGAAATCATTTATCAGTAGAACGATAGGAAGTCCATGGGTAAAGCCAGAACTGCATTTTCTCACCATGCAGAGTGAATGTGTAATTCCCCCCATTTCTCTGGAAATAAGGGGCTAGTGCTATCAGTGAAATAATTTACAAGCCAGTGTGTTCCATTGTAAATGGCTACTATGTTTACTGGCTGTAAAAACATCTCCGAACACGCTGACCTTCAGCAGGTGAGCCCTTAAGTTTATAGCACTGAGGAATTGTTTTACTGCTCAGCACCAGCAACAGGTATGCTGGACACCTGTTGGGGGTGAGAGGTGGGGGATGGAGCCCTCTGGAATTTCAGCTAAATGAAACCCTCAGGAGCACAAAGTGCCCCCAGTGTGAGCCAACCAGATAAAACAAACCACACAGTGCCTCCCCAGAGCTTGGCCCATGGTAGGCATCCAAGTCTAGGATAAGCCAACTAAACAGGCCCAGGCTCAGTATTGAGGCCTGAAGTTCAAGAGGATGCAGTCCAAGACAAGTGCTGAGGGAATGCCAAGGACTCCACTGGAATAACCTAAATAAATTGATATAATTATATGGGACAGGGGCAAAAGAAAGATCCAATGGTGTATTAGTCCGGGTCTCCAAAGAAAGAGAACAAATAGGACGTACATATATATAAGGGGAGATCTACTAGGGAACCGGCTCACAGAGGTACGGAGGCAGAGAAATCCCTCCATCTGCCATCTGCAAACTAAAGGACCAGGAAAGCTGCTGGTATAATTCCAGCTGAGTCCAAAGGTCTGAAACTCAGGGGCCAATAGTATAAAGTCCTGTCTGAATCTAAATGCCTGAGAACCAAGGACAAGCAGAGAGAGAGAATTTGTCCCTCCCTCCCCCTTTTCGTTCTATTAGAATTAGAAGGTCCCCACAGGGGCGCCTGGGTGGCTCAGTCGTTGAGCATCTGCCTTCGGCTCAGGGCGTGATCCCAGCGGTCTGGGATCGAGCCCCACATCAGGCTCCCTGCTCTGGGGGGAGCCTGCTTCTTCTTCTCCCACTCCCTCTGCTTGTGTTCCCTCTCTTGCTGGCTGTCTCTCTCTCTATTAAATAAATAAAATCTTAAAAAAAAAAATAGAAGGTCCCCACAAATACTAGTGAAGGACAACTTTTTACTCATTCTACCCATTCAAATGCTCGTCTCTTCCACAGACACCTTCACAAACGCACCCGGAAATAATGTCTTACCAACTATGTGGGCATCCCTTAGCCCAGCCAAGTTGACACACATAATTAACCATCCCAGATGGGAGCTACAGCCAAAGACCCAATATTGAGCAAATCCAGAACAGAGACAAAGCAAGAAATATTTTGGAAGGTGTGCATGAGTCAAAGAAGCAGACAGTATGGCAGCCACCAAATGACACGTGGGTGAATCAAACTGACTGAAAGAAACAGGTTCAGTAAATAGAGATATTCTTTCTTCTTCACCCTTCAACTTTCTCTGAGGAGGTATTACTTTTCCCATGAATGACTTAGTATGGAGATTTCAGAGAGGCCCCAACGCAGAGCTCACTTCCCCAAAAGCCAATTACCAAACTATCCATGAGGATATCCATGTTGGCCTCAGCTAGGCATATATTTTTGAGTCTTCACCAGAAAGCTAAGGTGACATCTGACAACACCTCATGAGTTTTGAACCACGTTATCAGTCCCAGAGCCTTTGTGAAGCGACAGAATTGTACAAAAGAATAAAGAATACCCAGCTAAAACACACTTAGAGTGTTCTGAGCCCTCGAAGGCAGTGATGAAATCAAGGACTGTGTACAATCTGTTCACATGAAGAGTACTGAAGGAAAGCTTCACGCTCAGCCGGCGTCCTGGCCAAATGAGGAAGAGCTGAATGGGTTGGCCTACAGTTGCCCAATACCCTGGGCCTCTGGGGAGAAATAAGGAGGAAGCAAGCTATTGTGTCCAGACCAAGTTAGAAACCTAGTGATTTCCATTCCTGGTGTTTTTAAAATTCTATGCCTTTGAAGGTCATTTTCATTTTTTAATTGAAAAAAATATTATGGTTGATGACCTGCCAGTTCTTCACACATAAAATTATCATTGAAAGCCAGAAGCCCCCACCTTCTTGTAAATAAACAGGCAGAACAATCTCCAAGAAGACCTGAAACTTGGTGGGGGGTAAGGGGAAAAGCTTTATTCCTGTTCCTGCTCTCCCAGTATACACATCACATGCAAACACACACATACACACTCATACACACACATACCTATAATCCTCAAGCAAGGCTTGTCCACTACCATAATTCAACACATAGCACCGAAGCTGGGATAGTCCTATTGACTATTGGGCAAATAAATTGATCAATAAATAAGGATATAAATGAGAGAAACCAGACATGCAAGGAAGAGAAGGAAGAAAAGTTTCAGAACAGATGTGGCTTGGAATCCTGTACCCAGAGATCTCAGAGATCTACTGGCAATAACAAACCCCGACATTTGCCTAACACTCTTCAGATTACAAAACCCCTCCACATCCCATATCACTTGATTCTCACCTGCCCTTCTCCTCCAAGAGGTTAGGAAGGAACTTTGTGCTGAAGTTATAAAAGGAGAGACTAAAGCCTATAAAGGTCTACTGTTTTGTCTAAGGTGGAAAGAAGCAGAGCTAGGAACTGCAGCTTTTGAAATCAAAGCTTGAGCTCTGGTGGCTAACGGTCTATGAGTTTGGGACCACTGGTCTAAATGTACACTATTTAAGCCTGTGACTCCATCACAATCCAGGAAGAGTGGATAAACTAACAACATCCATCCATCCGTGTCTTTACTCAACACATAGGTAGTGGATACCTCTTATGTTCCAGGCTGTTTTTGAGGAGCTAGAGACACAGCAGTAAATAATACAGACATCGTCCCTGTCCTCCCCAAGTTTACATACTGGTAGGAGAGATTGAAACCAAAGGGATAAACAATGAGACAAACAAGATAATTAATTATACACTGTGAAGACTGCTATGAAAGAGAGAAATGAGATGATGGAAGAGAAAATAATTAGGGGAGTCCACTTGGATGGATAACCAGAGAGGCTTCAGAAAAAGGATTATTTGAGCTAAGAGCTAAAGGATGAGAATGATCCAGTCTTTCTGGAAGTGGTCCAGGAGAGGGAGGGAGCATGTGCCAAGTGTTGGAGGCAATAAAGAGTTCAGGGGTTCCAGGCTGAGGAAGGAGGCCAATGACACTGGAGTATAATAAGTAAGGGAGAAGGACCTTTCCATGGATGCAAAAGTAAATGCAGATAGAGACATAGACAAAGATGTAAATCATTTTGCTTTTGCCTGCCCAGCATCTCACTTCCTCCTGGTGGCAGAATATCATTTGCCTCTGAATAATTAATTACCCTTCCACTATCTTCATCCCATGAGATTTGGGTGGTACTGACCCAACTTCCCAGCTCCAGAATTGGGTACATAATCCACACTTGGATAATCATTCCCTACGTCAGTGTACCCCTCAGCATTCCAACCAACTCACCCACCCACCCCCAGCCACCTGGCCACCATATAATTCAACCAGTCCAGTAAACAAAATCTTTTTTTTTTTAAGATTTTATTTATTTATTCAACAGAGATAGAGACAGCCAGTGAGAGAGGGAACACAAGCAGGGGGAGTGGGAGAGGAAGAAGCAGGCTCATAGCAGAGGAGCCTGATGTGGGGCTCGATCCCATAATGCCGGGATCACGCCCTGAGACGAAGGCAGACGCTTAACCGCTGTGCCACCCAGGTGTCCCCAGTAAACAAAATCTTAACCAGGAATGCTGGTAAGGATGTAAGTGTGCCCTGCTGCTGGAGACCATCTTCCCAAAACCAAGAGAAGAACATGCCTAAGAATAAAGCCAGACCAGAGCAAAGCAGAGCTGAGAACCACTCCTGTGGCTATTGTTTGAGCCCCAGGATCCAGCAGAACATGGACTCAGCATCTGTGTGAGCCACTAAATGCTTTTTTTTTTTTTTGCTCAACCAAGTTTGAGATGGAGTTTCTATAACTTTCAAGTCATGCATGATCCTTACTTACGGCTGTGCTAGCTGCTGAGTGGCAGATTAATAGAGGAGGGACAAAAGCAGAAACAGAAACCCACTAGGAGGCTACTAGAGAAGTCAGAGAGCTGGACTGAAGAGTTACCCCAAACAGGATCCAGAGTTTGGGAGCAAGTCACTGCACTGAAATGTGTGGCCATCTGTATACTATATACTGCTCACATGTCAAGCTCACTGGACATATGGAGGTACCCACACCTGCGTGTGCCCCATCCCTCTGCTTGGATCACTCTCATTCTCTGGGTCTCAGCTCAGATGGCCTTTTCTCAGAGCGGCTTCCAGGAAACCTGTTCAAGCAGACTCCCTCCAGTTATCTGCCCCCCCCCCGTTATCCCATCCCTTTGCTTATACCTTCATAGCACTGTCACAATCCATAGTTACCTTGCTTATTTATTTGCGTATTTTTTTGGTCTCTCTCTCCCAGTATATGTAAGCTTGGTGAAGACAGGAACTGTGTCTGTTCTAGTCATACTTGTGTCTCTGGCTCCTACGCACAGCCTGGAACACAACAGTGATAGACACACGCTGGGGCGCCTGGGTGGCACAGCGGTTAAGCGTCTGCTGTCGGCTCAGGGCGTGATCCCGGCATTATGGGATCGAGCCCCACATCAGGCTCCTCCGCTATGAGTCTGCTTCTTCCTCTCCCACTCCCCCTGCTTGTGTTCCCTCTCTCGCTGGCTGTCTCTATCTCTGTTGAATAAATAAATAAAATCTTTAAAAAAAAAATAGACACACGCTGACTACCCTTTGACCCAACAACCCCTCTGTTGACAAAAGGCAACTCAAAAATCAATCTTTTAAATGATTTAAACACAGATTGGAAAAAATAAATAAATAAATAAACACAGATTGTTATTGCATACTAAACTGTCCAAAAATTCACTTTCAGTCAATAACGACATATCCACAAGGTGGTCACAACAGCCAAAGAAAATCATAATTACGGAGATTTAGAAAAAGGTCCTCACACAAGGTCAAGTGATAAAGGAAGGATAAAACACTGAATGGATTGCACCCATATTAGGAACGAATATGTATCCATATTCAAAATCTAAACACATTTAGTACAGGAAGGGAGGGTGCAAAAATAAATAGGTGATGTAAAAAGTGTACACATCCAGGTGGTTGGTTTTTTTTTTTTTTACAGTGCGTTTTATTCCCTTACAAGTGGATTTAACAATAAATTGGCAACAAAGAGTTGTGCACAATGACCAGATTCAGAATAAAATGCTGGAGAATGTTGGGCTGTAGGAGTAATGCCAACCTCAGAGAGATATTGTAAATTTAAATGGGATCCTGGATTTCGAAGTGCCCAGCATAGTTCTGGCATAAATGTTTGCTTCATAAAATATAATATTAATGACATAACTACTATAATAAAAGCATAATGCTGGTAAACTTCATATTCTGAGGATTATGTGACCTTGGAGAAACTACTTAATATGCCTAAAGCCTCAGTTTCCCCATATATAAAAGGAAGTGATGGAATTATCTACCTTACATAGTTCTTATGAAGCTTCCTTGAATACAGCAAGCACTCAGAAGACACCACCACCACCACCACCATCATCCAGCAATAGGAGTTGCAAGGAGCAAACCTTCAGCCAAGTCTCATATTATCCTGTCCCATGATTTGGTGGATGGTAACTTTGTCTTTATTGTTCCTAACTGAGTGCAAGGAAAAGGGCTTCAACGGGCAAAGAAGTGTAGATGGAAATGAATCACTGACCCTTCAAAAAAGGAATTTTTTTTTATTATTCCTATGCCAGATCAAGAGGGCACTCCCTAGCTACAAAATGGTTTGCAACCACTTATTGACTACTCACTGGTCACTATGTCGGGAAAGCCTAAGTCATCTTCATTCCCTTGTGAAGGTCTGCTGTGTTCCTGAGCTCTGGGATCGAGTGGGGTGGCCCACGAGGAGCTGCCTCTCAAGTTTCAGGGAAGAGTCAGGGACAACTGAAGGAGCAGGAGTACATGGTCTTGCAGCAGAGAAGCAGACAGCTCTCCTCTAATCCTCCTGTGTTCCAATGCCTCCTCCCTCTCGGGGTGGCTTACGTCTGTCTATTGCCCTTCATCCCCTCACTGCAGCATCTCAGAGCGGGCCCTGGATATCCCAGTGAGGGAACAGGTTTATCCTCAAACTGTGTCTATATTTAAATTCTAGCTCTACCTCTTCCTAGCTGTGTGACTTTGGGCAAGTTATTTAAACACTCTGAGGCTGCTTCCTGATGAGCCTATTGTGAGGATTAAAACAGATTTGGGGATGGTGCTTATTAGCACAAAGCCTAAAACATAGCATGTATTCAAAAAGTGCTAGTGATGATGGTGATGGTGATGATGATGACGACTCTTACTACTACTAATTCGGGAGAGGGTATCACAGGCCAGTTAGGAAGTTATAAAAAATGAGAGAACAAAAGAAAGGAAGGAGCAAGTGAGGAATTTGACCATGTGCATCCTCAGCATAAAACCTGCCAATTGATTACTTTCATTTATAGGAGGAAGTCCATTCTCTAGACACATCCATGCAAGGTTCTCCATGATACAGCCTGAGCTACTCCCCCAGCCTCCCTCTTGCTACCCTTATCACTTGAATACTCCATTCTACTCACAATGAATGCCTAACTGCTCCCCCAAACATCATGGCCTCTAATGGCTGAGCTAGGGGCCCCATCCCTGTGCTCTAGAAGCCTGGGTGTCTTGCTAGGGGGACACTTCACTACTGAGCTTTCAGGATACATTTATCTTTCAATGTCCCCGAATAGTTCATGAGTCCCATGCAGACTAGTGTCTGATTTGGTTCAGTGTCCCTTGTACCTCTTGCTAATCCCAGCTCAATAAACATGTGTTGTATTGAATGGAAATAAAATAAACTGTTCATTATGCTGTAGAAACAATACTGGTAAAAGGTACAAAGAAGGGGCGGAGCAATTGTCAAGGGGCCTCGAACACAAACTCTGCACTCACCAAAAAGCCCTGCTCATCGCACCCAAGCCCAGCTCTACCTTGCAGGGTGGGATCTCCTGCTTTCACTCCATGGGTGCCTCCACAATGGGCATATACACACCTCATGCCGTCTCTCTGCCTACCTGGTTTTCCTCACCTGGGCTTGAAGGAAAGCAGAATGAACAGTGTATCTGCACACGGCCAAAATTATCATGCCCCTTGCCCCCAAAGCCCTTCTTGCTCCCTCCTGGTTCAACCACTCTTTCTGAGGCTCAACATGCAGGGATGGAGGTGAGGGATCAGAAATAAGGACTAGACCCTGATTGCAGTTCCTCTCAGAGAAGAAAAACACAAGTTCCAGAGAGATGGAAACAAAGACCCACATCCTGGGACTCACTGCTTTCATGGTGCCCCCAGTTGCTAGTTATATATAAAATATATACATAATTATATAAAATCAGATTGATTCCCACCAAACACATCTTCATTTGGAGATCACAAACTTGTCACCTCCCAAGTTCAAAGCCCTGGCAGCTTGACATGATAGCCCTGTCCACCTGCAAAGACACCATCCTTCAGGTTAGATTTATTCGTTCTCTTCTACAACACTTTGCAGATATGAGGCAAGAGCCAATACATCGGGCCACGTACGGAAGAACTGAAAATTAACTCCATCATCACTAGAGTGGATCGTAAAACTCAATAGCTGACCAGTTGAGGACCAGTGATGATCTGAGACCCAGATATAGCATGTAAAATATGGCATACCTCAAAGGGAGTATTTATAACTTTTCTAAAATGTGAAGAAAAGACGTGGCTACGACATTTTCCATTATGATGCTCTTGCTGATTAACTCATTTATTAAAACCAGTGCATAACCCCAATGTTCATAGCTGCATTGTCCACAATAGCCAAATCATGGAAGGAGCCGAGATGCCCTTCAACAGATGACTGGATTAAGAAGCTGTGGTCCATATATACAATGGAATATTACTCAGCTATCAGAAAGAACGAATTCTCAACATTTGCTGCAACATGGACGGCACTGGAGGAGATAATGCTAAGTGAAATAAGTCAAGCAGAGAAAGACAATTATCATATGATTTCTCTCATCTATGGAACATAAGAACTAGGATGATCGGTAGGGGAAGAAAGGGATAAAGAAAAGGGGGGTAATCAGAAGGGGGAATGAAACATGAGAGACTATGGACTATGAGAAACAAACTGAAGACTTCAGAGGGGAGGGGGTGGGGGAATGGGATAGACTGGTGATGGGTAGTAAGGAGGGCACGTATTGCATGGTGCACTGGGTGTTACGCAACTAATGAAGCATCGAACTTTACATCGGAATCCGGGGATGTACTGTATGGTGATTAACATAATATAATTTTAAAAATCATTAAAAAAATTTAAAAAAAAATAAAATAAAATAAAACCAGTGCATACACAAACCTAGATTTTCTAATGATAGCTGAAATAAATCTCTTTCCCGGACACATCCCAGATGAATTAAAAATCCTGAACTGGCAGAGAAAAAAAAAATACAGAAGTGATCTCTGAGAGACTGAGAATCCTACAAGGGAGTGTGACCAAAGTGCTGGTCAGGTAGGACATGACTTCCTCAAAGACAGGCCCCTTCTCCATTGTGCTCCCCGTGGCTGGCATATGGGAGGCTGAAGAGATTCAAATGAGTGAATGAGGAGGTAGACTGGATCATTTTTCAAACACGAGCCTGCTTATCTTCAGATTCACTGTGAAAACTTAAAGCCAAATTCAGAAAGCACATACTTTTCTATGTTCCTAACCCTGGTGTTGCCCCTGTACCCAAGAGTCACACACTCACAGTTACAAGAACATGCGTTAATTAAGGTGTCTTCAACAGAAGAGAAGAAGCCATCCAATTGAAAGTGGCTTAAAAAATTAAGAAATCTACTATCTCAAACACAGCAAGTACAAGGGTTTCGGATGGTTACAGAGGTAGACCCCCCCACGCCCACCCACACTCCTACACATACACACCCTTTATAGTAAGTCCCAGTTTAATTATTCAAAAGAAGAAAATCTTGTAGATCCCAAAGTGGCCACACAAGGCAGGCGCTGATCAGAACACAGGTCTTAGCGAGGTTTCTCCAGAGCTGCTGATGACATTCAAAGGGCTATGTCATTGTCCTTTCTCACTCAGGGATTACATCACTAAACTACAAGAATTTACCCTAACATCTATGGCTTCTGTTTCTGGGAGTATTTAAACACAGCAAGAGTGAGTCAATTTCCTCGCCTATAGGAAGAAAGCAGAGTCCATGCCCAGAAATCTTCAAACATCACTCTGCTGTTTCAGCATTGCAGGGTATGAGAAAACTCATTTCCTCACATTTTACTTGAGAATTCAAATGCAGAATGCTAGCACAATGATTACAAATCCATTTTCCCTAATTCAGGTAACACAAAAGTTCAAGGTAGGGTGACTCCAAGGTTGATTTGACAGATTTATCAGCTATCCAGATTTTTTTCTATGTCTCAGTATATCAACTTTGTTCCCAGACTGGCTCCCCTCATGGTCATGAGAGGGCTACCACCATTCCAGGCATCACATCTGGACAGGAAAACATCCAGAGGCAGAAAAGAAACTGAATCTTTGAGTTTCCTCTTTTGAAGAGTTGGAGAAACCCTTTCCACATGCCTCCAGTCAGCTCTCCCTTTTGCATCTCCTAGGCCATGGTAGATGACACATGCACCCGAAGGTCCATTGCTGACAAGGGAAAATAGGATTACTGTAACTAGTTAAGCTACTCACACTTCACCTTTGAGCTGGAAATAGAAACACCTTCCATGACCAAACTGGGGTTTTGTCAGCAGACAAGAAAGGAGTAGGGCAAAGGGCAGGCAACCAACAGCACCTGGACAAAGTGGCCAGCCATCAACAAGGACTTTTCAGGGTCCTATGCTGTCTGGGTGCCAGGGGTTCCTCCAGGCAGAGTGGCCATGGAAGAGAAGGGCTTTGGCACTTGGGTCATCCATGGGGTTTGCTTCTGGCTCCTCTTGGGGCCTCAGCAAAGTATGTGGGGAATGTGCTGACATGGTGATTCGGGGCACTGCTGCTACCATTGGTGATTTGCCTGTCCATGCCACTTCCGGAGGCCCCCAAATCTCATGGGATACAATAGGAAAAGAATAGAGTCAGGGTACAAGGGCAAAGGAAGCCACTTTATTGGATACCTACTAGACACAAGACTTTTTTTTACATACTAGATCATTTTGTTCTCATGATAACTGCCAGCTAAGTATCATTGGCATTCTGTCATAAACAAAGAAGCTGAGCCATCATTAAACAACTTGCCCAACATCGCACAGTTAGAAAGTGGCAGAACCGAGACTCAAGTTCAAAGCTGTCTACTCTAAAACCAGCAGCCCGTCTGCAGACATGTTCCCTTCCAGTGCAGAATAGAGCACTAAGCCTCAAGTAACGAGAAAGGGACACTCCAGGAAACATTAAGTCAGTGTAGGAATGTAGTAAGAAAAGCTGAAGAAAGAATTAATAATGTTCAGGAAACCAGAAATCCGCATCACAGTTTGACCACATAAATCCAGATTCCATGCACAAGATACAGATAAAGCACCCTCTGCTCCCAAAGTCCTATCCATGGGTTGTTACAATTTGACCTCATAAGACCCCTAACCCTGTGTTCCTCAAAGTATGGTCTACAGACCAATGCTGGTCTGCAAACCTTTTCCAGTTCATAATAAACACAGACATGAAAGTGAGTGGCTGGAAACCCGTATAACACATCTGACATTACTGTGACATTCAAGCATGTAATTAGCAGACTTATCTCAAGGAACAAGGTGTTGCTGAACTCGGGCTGCATAGGGCACTACCTGCATTCTAGTACTGGTCTACAACAGATTGGAAAATTTTTTTTTTTTTTTTAAATTTTATTTTATTATATTGTGTTAATCACCATACAGTACATTGGAAAATTTTAAGGTTAAGATAAACTAATATATTTTTTTAATCTTGGTACTCACAGAAAGTTAGAAAAGGACCACCCTGGAGTTTGGTTGGTTAGATATAATCACTCCCACTTTACAGGTGAAAAGAATGAGACTCAAAGAGACTGAGGCACTTGACCAAGGTCGACACCACAGGTAAGAAATCTCTCAGCTCCTGATAACAGAGTGTTGGCCAGAAGGGGCTGTGAAAAGGCACAGGCTTGTAAAAAATAAAGTAAAACAAAACAAAACAAAATAAAATAAAAACATTTCCTCTGGCTCTGCTGTTGCCAAAAGTTCAGCTGAGATAAGATGCCTCAGGTGAGAATGATGTACAAAGAGAAGCCAGGAATAAAAGGGAGATGGATGGGTTCACTCCTGACAAAGGCCAGTCTTTTCGCAACCTGATTTACAGATTGACTTACTAATTGCTACTGCAATTTCACCTCCACAAATCATGAAGGACTCTTCTGAAAGCCTTCCCAGTCTGCCTCTAGAACTTGCCAGTCCCATCATTGATTCTAGGCCCAACCACACTGAATGTCCCACTTTCTCAGAGCTTGACTCTTTCTAGAATGTTCTACCATGACCTCTTCCCATTCCCCAACTGGAAAAGCCCTGCTCTACCTGAAAACATTTTTGGAATAGAATATTGTTATACCCAAGACTCTGGGTTTCAGGAACCAAATTGCATTCAAGCTCATTTTAAAAGGGAGGATATATAGTAAGGCTGTTCAGTGGCCTCCCACAGACATCCCAAGACAGGAGCAGAAGTGAAAGATCAGACCAGGGACTGCAAAACCACCGCCACCTGAGGCACTTCTTGCTTGCTCTCTGAGAAGCCACTGTTCTCTGTCATTCTCTCCTGACATCTCAGCTTATCTCTGCCAACCTGCTCCAATCTCCATTTTCTCCTGTGCTTCCTCTCTTTATTTGTTGCTTTACCACCTGTGCACCATCACTCACACACACTTATTGTGGCCTCCCAACCTCAACTCCCACCTCGCAACTTGGCAAATGCAGCACCAGCACCAACTAGATCCACCTCCCTGTTCCCAGGTCTGAGTTCCTAAAAAGGAAAACTCATTAGCTGAGGTCATCTTCGCAAGCCAAGCCACTAATCAGTGGTCACCAGCCTACCTAAGAATCAGCTATCCTGAGGTCCAAGGTCAATCTTTGATCTCAGTAGCTATTGCCAGGAAAGGCCAGGTATGCAATATGGAGAATGTCTGCTTTAATCAAGGAGACTGTAAACAGGCAGGCTGATACCGCTCACATAGGCTGCCCAGGAATAAAAATGAAACAAATAAATTCCCACCATATATATCCTTCAGTTCCCAATACTGGTGATACCATCTCTGGATGATCATCCATGATTTCTCCAGGTTGTCTTTTATCGCTTGCATTCTTGCAGCACAGTGTGAATCCCTCTACAGGAATGCTTTCCATGTTAATTGGAAACTTCTGGCTTGCATCTCTGCCTCTCCACTGGACGGTGAGGACTTTGAAGACTCGGACCACACCACAGTCACCTTTGTATTTAAAGTGTGTGGAATGCAGCCTGATGCCAGGCATGGAAGGAGCTCTATAAATGAGCAGGACATGAACAACTGAATGGAAGACCGAGTACCGCCTGGTGCTATTCAATTTGACAAAGTTAGGTCCCTCTGCTTCCACTCTAGATAAACTAAGGAGAGTGCTGGGAGACAGGAATGGAAAGGACAAGGAACTGAAGCAAAAGGATTTTACAAAGAAAAAGAAAAAGAGAAGAAAATTAGCCCCAAAAAGGAAGCAATAAAGAAGTAGGCAAAGTGCTGGCTTTGCTGCAGCATTGTTCACTTCTGGATATTTCTTTCAGTATGTTTGGACTCCTTGCTAGAGCAGGTGGGAATAAGGGATCAAAGCCTGGACTCAGTTTCCCCGTCTGTAAAATGGAGATAGTACCTGCTGCTTTGCTGGGTGGCTGAGAGGACAAAAATAGGTAACCGATGAAAAGTGCCCAGCAGAGCAGCTGGGGACAGATAAAAGCGGCTCATGGAGTATGGGGAATCCTTTCAGAACTGCCCAGAGCATGCCAGACAGGCTGGCATGAAGGTGGGATGTACAGGGACTTTCACAGGGAAGCCCTGAATCTGTATGACATTATTCTTCACCCTGGTGGGAAGCCTGAGGGGGTCAGAAGCAGGGGAGCTGCTGACTATTGACAGCAGGAGGCCTGCGTAGGCCAATAACAATGTTATGATGTTAATCATTAAAATATTGTGTCTGTTTTTGTCTGGGGACAAGGCATTTTGATCTTTGTTCTCCCTCTATAAAGATGAAAGGTAGGGTGCTACCAAAGGTAGCAACTCCAAGCCAAGAGGATGTCATGCCTGCCTGGCCACCTAGACAGAAAGGCTTCAGTTCCCCCGGGCCCCAGCTGGGCAGTCCCTGGAGGGTAAAGCCTGAGCAGCTGAGCAGGTGGAAAGGGAGCAAGGGAGATCAGCTCTACCCATTCAAGGGAGAGTCATCTGTAACTGGCTGGCAAAAGAGAATTAAAAGGCAAAATGAAGGTCTTTCCTGAGAGAAATAAAAACATATGTCCATATAGAAACTTGCACATGGGGCGCCTGGGTGGCTCAGTCGGTTAAGCATCTGCCTTCAGCTCAGGTCATAATCCCAGGGTCCTGGAATCAAGCCCCACGTCAGGCTCTCTGGTCAGCAGGGAGCCTGCTTCTCCCTCTCCCTCTAACCTGCCTCTCTCTCTCTCTCTCTGTCAAATAAATAAATAAAATCTTTAAAAAAAAAAGAAAGAAAGAAACTTGTACATGAATGTTCAGAGCAGCATTATTCATAACAGCCCAAAGGTGGAAACCACCAAAGATGGCCATCAACTGATGAATGGATAAACCAAACGCACTACATTCATATGATGGACTATTATTTGGCACTAAAAGGAATGAAGTACTGATACACCAAGGATGGAACTTGAAAATGTTGTATTAAGTGCAAGAAACCTATCACAAAAGACCACACATGATTCCATTTATATGACATGTCCAGAATGGGTAAATCCATAGAGACAGAAAGTAGATTAAGGTTGCCATGGGCTGGAGGACAAGGGAATGAGGAGTGACTGCTAATGGGCAGGGGGTTTCTTTTTGAGGTAATGAAAATGTTCTACTCTGTAAATACACTAAAAACCATTGAATGGCATGCTTTCAACGGGTGAATTGTGTGGTATAAGAATTATAGCTTAATAAAGCTGTTATGATTTTAAAAAATAGCAGTGTGGAATAGCAGTTCATGCCTGAACTTTGGGTCAGATCCTTAGTTCTCATATTTTCATTGAGAAAACTCTGAGCACCTACTAAGTGCCAGGCACCGTTCTAGGTGTTGAGTCCACAACAATGAATAACACAAACAATGCCCTGCTCTCTTGCCACTTGTGTTTTACAGGAGAAATCTACCCCCAAAAAATTAAACATTTAAAAACATAAATGAGCAAATAAATGCAAGTGTGCTGAGACCATGAAGCAAGTAAAGAGCTTAAAGAAAGAATCCCTTAGACTGTGGAAGCATGCATAGGAAAAATTCTAAGCAGAGGGGCTAGAGTGCACAAAGGGCATGGGGTAGAAAAGGCCTTGGTGTGTTAGAGGCACTGAATAAGACCAGAAGGGCTGGAATAGTCACATTCCCACTTCTTCGTGCATACCTTAGACCAGGCCCTTCCACTCTGAGCTCTTCTACGATAGGATGGGGAGAAAAACAGTACCTGCTCACACGTGGGGGCACCTGGCTGTGTGCTGGGCAGAAAGTAGGTAGGACCCAAATATTTCTCTCCTCCATCCCCAACTCATGTGCTGGCTACGGTCTATTCCTCCAGCCTAGGCTGGGTATTCTAGCTCTCTCTCCCTTTAGAAGCACAGACATTCACTGGAAGAGTCAACAAAACTAGCAAATGAGCTACACAATCCTGTTGGTAATGGTAGAGCCTGACATATTTTCCCTGCATGCCTGCACTACGTGAGTCACCAGAATCAGGCTGTGATGGTTGGTGAACTGTTTATCCTTAAACAGCACAAGCTGTTAGATCCTTGTTGACCAGCAACCCTCAAGCGGCCACTATAGCTCCCTTTGCCCCTCAACAGCCTGTTGGCAGGCTCTAAGCTTGGTGTGAAACTGGTCTTAGTCAGAAGCTCAGCAAAGCGAGAAAATGTGATGCTGTTGATAAGGGCAGATTCCAGGCAGACTTAGTTCTGCTTCTTCCTGGCTAAGTGCCCTGAGGTAGGGGACTCCCCTCTCTGGTCATTTTTCTCCAGCAGTATCAGCCTCTGCTACCATTACAACATTCAAGTATTTATTTGACTCCTCCCCATCACCCATGATGTTTAGCACTACTGTTATTCCCATTTCACAGAAGAGTAAACTGAAGCTCAGACAGCTGAAGTCAAGTACCCAAGGTCATATAGCCAGTTGATGAAATCACTGTATTTGAACGCAGGAAGTCTGGCTCCAGACCCAATGATCTGTACAACCACACACTAACATCCCTCAGCTGTGAACCAGGACAATAATGCCTGCATGGTGAAGTTTTCATGAGGACAGACTGAGCTAATGAAAAATAAAGCAACTTGGTGCTTGGATCATAGACAGCAGACAATGAATTGTACCTAGCCTACTGTCCCTATCCCCCTGGAGTTTAAGGGGGACTCTGCTGTTGGAAGGGACTTTTTCAAACTTCCAGGTGAGGTATACCCAGAGAGAAACTGACAACACCAAATCTCTTCCCGGTGGAGGTCTCCAGCAGTCACTGAAGTTTCCATGCAGACCCGGGAGGGGCAATTTGAGTTTACAAGGGACCCTGCTGGTGTCAGCTGCAGAGTAGCTGGAGACTGACGACTGCTCTGAGCAGAAGGCTTCAGCGGCTAACTGGAGGGATCGGTAGGGTTACCAGACGGTGGGCTGGGGGATCCAGTCTACCTGACTCTGTCAGTGTCAATGACTATCAAAGTCAACTCCAAGGGTCTCCAGAGTTGCTGAGGCAGAAGGAGACTTTCAATGAAGAACTTTCAAAGGAGTCTTAGACTCCAGTTTGGCAATGAATGAGAGGGCACCACACTCAATCACAAGGAAAGCTGTGTTTTTTCCACTACAAAGTCAAGAAAGCAGCAGAGTGAAGTGGAAGGAGCCTAATCTCACTTCTAGACTTACTAAAAGGGAGTTGCTAGCATTTCCAAGACTCTGTTTCTCCATCTGCAGAATGAAGCAAATAACACCTACCTCAAAGAGGGTCATCAGAGTATACATATGGCAATCATCTAGCAAAGGGGCTGGCACACATTTTTACTTAGAAATAATAATAATCAAAGCTCTTATTTACTATGCTAACCTTTATACATGCATTTGCTATTCTCATTGAATCCCAGCAACCACCCTGTGAGATAGATATTATTAATAATCCCTTTTCCCAGATAAGAAAACTAAGGCTAAAGAGTTACAAGACTGCATATCCAGGGTCATACAGCTTGTGAGTGGGCGCCAGTTCAAGGTCCTATAGCTCGTGGGTGGTCAAGCAGGGCTTTAAATCCAGGCAGTGAGACCTCGGAGACTCAACTGAATTGGCTCTAGTCTCCACAGACTTTCCCCTGCCCTTTCTCAGGAATGCATACTGCCAACCTAACTCTGATTCACATTTATGGGGCCATGCATGGTAACCGGGACAGTGCGGAGGAGTGGCTAAGACCATGCGCGGGCTTTAGACAATACCAGCTCTTCCTCCAGAGAGGTGGCGTGGCCGTACCTCCTTGAATCCTTACAACAGCCCCAATGAGAGACAGAATAGATTAACTTCATCATGCAGACAAGAAAATAGAGACAAGAGAGATGGAGTGAATCATCCCAGGTTATGGTCAGGCGGGAAGAAGGAGTATTTGAGCCCACTTCAGCCCTAGGCTGGGTTCCAGGGAAATAGCTGCTGGATAATAAGTTATCTCGCCTCTGTGAGGCCAGGCAGCCTTGTGTCTACACAGGAAAACAAAGGTAGATAAATGCAGGAATTCACAGCCCTATAAAAAATGAATTAAGATAAAATACATACCCTTACTACTTAATGAGGGAGGTTTATGAACACAAATGCATGACAATGACTCAGAGGAGCATAATTATCTTATCATAAGTTAAAGGCAATAGATTTTCATTTCTAAGTAAATATCATATTTCCGCGATCCTAAAACACACCTATTTTTGTTCGCGTTTGGTCACTTCTGAAGTCCAGCTACAACTTACCATGGACATACACATTCAGTTTGTCTTTTGTATGACCCACACCCCTAGAGGTTGGTATTGAACTGAGAATGTGTCAGAGAAGGGATGTTGCCTTAGCACAGAGGTCCCTGCTTATCTCTGTCCTAGGTAAAGCCCCCACCCCTACCCCTGCCCTCCTTTCCCTCTTTCAAGTCGTAAGAGCAAAAGCGTGCCCAGCTTGTTAGGAGATAAGAGGTAGCCCGAGCTCTCTTATAGGACTTGGGGGAGAATTAAGTGATTGGGGGGAAAAAGACATCTCTTCTCCCCCAGCCCAGGACTACCTCTATTCTCTGACTTCTAATGCAAGGACATGGGAATGGGTGACTAAGGCTGGACGCCTGTGTCCAGGGTCAGCGGAGAGCATGTCTTTGTGCCGTAGGACATGTGAGTCCAGACAGGAAGAGGTTCACTGCATACCACTGAGCAACTTCATGGTAGAGCCCAGTCACAAACAGCATTCCTGGAATAAATGCTTCTCGCTCTGCTGCGTCCACTTTGTTCTCTCAAGCTCTCTGCCTGGAAGGAGCCCTCAGCTGGTTAATGAGAGGTGACGCTGCCTTCTTGGAGACAGCACAGGCCATGCGCCCCTGGGTAAGTCACTTCATCTCCTCTCCTGCGGCTCAAACTCCCTCAGCCTCATTCTGCCCCAGACTCCTTCCCAGGATTAAAAATGGGCCTCCTTGAAAGGCGTCCCTTCTTAAATGTAGGAGTTATAGCCATCACAGGCCATCAGGGGCCTCTTCCTCTGCCCTGAAGTTTTAAAAATAGAGTTAAAATGTAAAAGGAATGAAAGAGTCAAGAGAGGAAAACCCAATCAGGAACCAGAAGTGCTGGCTTCAGGCCCTGACCCTCACCCTTCCAGTCTGTGAAATGGGCACAACACTGTCGTATCTCTGAACTTGTTTCCCAGTCCCCTCTCAGCCTGGCCCCCATTACTAATAAAGCCTCTGAGCTCTGAGCTCTGTCGGGGTCAGCCTCTGGCCTGCCTTATTATTGTCTGCTGAACTGAATCACTCAGAAGCCATGCTCTGTCCTCCTTTAAGATGGCAGACAACAGACAGACAGATACACATTCAGATTAAGTTTCCTTAACAAAACTTTGGCCTAAAGTGCTCTGTCCCCACCCACAGGCGCAGAACAAGAAAAAAGAGTCAGCCAGAGGTATAGGGGAGGGTGTATGGAGAAAAAAGGAAGAGTAAGGCGGTGGGTGAAGACCCCAAGATGGCCCAAGGATGAGTCTCATTAAGGCCAATGGTAAGGAGCTCCCAAATTAGCTGAGAGCCTCTGAGCCCACCAGTGCACAGGAAACACACATTTTCCCAAGGTAGTGGGGTACTGGTTAAGAATCAGACTGCTGGTCTCTTCAATAAATGGTGCTGGGAAAATTGGACAGCTACATGCAAAAGAATGAAACTTGACCACTCTCTTACACCATTACACAAAAATAAACTCCAAATGGATGAAAGACCTCAATGTGAGACAGGAATCCATCAAAATTCTAGAGGAGAACATAGGCAACAACTTCTATGACATCGGCCAGAGCAACCTTTTTCACGACACATCTCCAAAGGCAAGAGAAATAAAAGATAAAATGAACTTATGGGACTTTATCAGGATAAAGAGCTTCTGCACAGCCAAGGAAACAGTCAAAAAAACTAAGAGACAGCCCACGGAATGGGAGAATATATTTGCAAAGGACACCACAGATAAAGGACTGGTATCCAAGATCTACAAAGAACTTCTCAAACTCAATACACGAGAAACAAATAAACAAATCATAAAATGGGCAGAAGATATGAACAGACACTTTTCCAATGAAGACATACAAATGGCTAACAGACACATGAAAAAATGTTCAAAATCATTAGCCATCAGGGAAATTCAAATCAAAACCACACTGAGATACCACCTTACGCCAGTTAGAATGGCAAAGATAGACAAGGCAAGAAACAACAATTGTTGGAGAGGATGTGGAGAAAGGGGATCCCTCCTACATTGTTGGTGGGAATGCAAGTTGGTACAGCCACTCTGGAAAACAGTGTGGAGGTCCCTTAAAAAGTTAAAAATTGAACTACCCTATGACCCAGCCATTGCACTACTGGGTGTTTACCCCAAAGATACAGACGTAGTAAAGAGAAGGGCCATATGCACCCCAATGTTCATAGCTGCATTGTCCACAATAGCCAAATCATGGAAGGAGCCGAGATGCCCTTCAACAGATGACTGGATTAAGAAGCTGTGGTCCATATATACAATGGAATATTACTCAGCTATCAGAAA
>NC_048224.1:35918894-35989991 GCF_002007445.2 Ailuropoda melanoleuca | reverse complement strand
AAAATTTAAAAAAAAAAAAAAAAAAAGAATCAGACTGCTGGCTTCATGACCCCAGCTCTGCCACCTAACAACATGTCTGACCTTGGGCCACAACTTCCCCTACCTGTAAAATGGGAATAAATAGTAGCTGCCCCCTAGGGTCATAGAATGTTCGGAACAATGCCTAGCACCGAGCTAATTCTAGGGTATTGTTCACTGCCATTACCGACCCAGAGGCTGACCTACATTATTATCTCACAGAATCTTCATAAGAAGCCTGGGAAGAAAATTATTTTCCAGAAGAGAAACCTGAGGCTCAAGTCACACTGCTGATTAACAACAGGGCTGGGATTAAAAGGCACCCTATTCTTTCTAACCTCAAGTTCCACTGAAGCAGGTTCCCTCCCAGAGACAAGGGACAGGAAAGCACGACATGGTAGGCAAGGGAAGAAAGGAAGACAGTGCCAATGGGAAAGGCTCAAAGAAAAGAGGCTGGCTGGTAGGGCAGACAGATGGAACATCTTTCCTGCCCACGACCTCTCTAAATGGTGCTTTACAGGGAGGATGCTGGCTGCAGGCCAAGGGCCTGTTGGGGGCTCCAGGTCCTTCCCAGCAGTGCTGCAATCTCCGAGCTGCAGACCACATTTCAGCAGCTATGAGGTAGGAAGGAGAATGGGCAGGCCAGACTGGGCATCTTTGGGTCCGGACCCTGCACAGGCCATGGGGCTCTAGAAGGACCACAGGCTAAGATAGCCCAGGGACACCCTATCATCCCCAGGCTCCTCAGGTTCCAGATATCACATTCTGACAAAGGGAATGAGGAGGCTGAGCTCAGAATGGGCAGAGCCACACCGGTGGGTGGGCAGGACCCATTCCAGCAGGGAGTAGGGCAGGCCAGTGGGGAGGCGGGCAGGAGCCCAGAGGGCTGGCAGCTGTGACCACAGGCCAGGCATCTTTCTGGCCACAAGGGTTGGCAAAGGGAGACCAGACTGCCTTCTCAGACTGGAAAGAGGAGTCTCTTTAGCTTCGAGAAATTCCTGCCCAATGCCTTTCTCCCATTCCCAGGCTCGCCAAATGTTGGGGCAGGAAAGGGGCTTCCCAAGGCCAGCCAACAGGACCTTCTTATTCTGTAGTGGGGCAAAATAAGGTCACCCAAAGTTGGAAGATGTAAATGGGACAAGAACGTGGGTGCCCCAACACCAACACCCGGTCCCATGATCTTTGGGGGACGCATATGAGACTTAGATCACATCTCTATGGCTCTGCCTCTGGATCTGCTCCCAACTAGCAATCTGTACCATTCTAGGAACTTCCTTCGGCTTGTGGATTCTACAGTTCTGAGATATAGAGTGGCACATATACAGCGTGTGTGTGAGTGTGTGTGAGCATGAGTGTGTGCACACATGTGTCTATTCATTCAACAGCAAATATTTATTGAGTGCCTCGGGCCAGGCTCCATTTTAGGCCCTGCAGATAAAGAAGTTCACAAAACAGATGAATCCCCCCACTTTGTGGGGCTGACGTTCCAGCAGAGAGACCTAGAGTCTTGTGGGAGTCTTATGTAAAAGGACCCTGGCGTATCATTTGTGCGGGGACTCTGATAGGTGGGGAAGGTTCTGTCAATACCAGTGAGAGCCACAGTCCTGCTCTGGGCCTACTTGTGCTTCAAAGGGGGTTTTGGACAAATCTTGCAGAAGCACCTCAGGAGCGCACACCCCACACCCCAGCTCCCTGCTCCCACAGCACCCCAGGGTGCTCCTTCTGGCATTCTGTGCCCTGCCTTGCAATCATGGATTTTGTTCTCTGATTTCTGAGCACCCTAAATAGGGACAGCATCTCTGCCTCCTCTAATTGAATAAAGGGCTGATGGAACAAAGCCATTGATTCTGAGCTCTACTTGCTCATCTGTACAATGGAGGCGATAACTATCCAGATGACTCCTGATGGTCCCGCAGATCAGATGAGACTATGAGATGAAAGGGCCTTCGAACCAGCAGGCTGTTCTTCCAGCGATAGTCCTTATTATGCCCCATAAAAAAGGCACCAGTTAAGCGCCTCTCCCTGGGAAAGGACTCAGCCGTGGAGATCCCTGGCATTAGCTGGGCCCGTGTGCTTGTGCAGGAACGCAGGACTGAGCGCGGGTGCATGTGTTGGCCTGCAGGGCCAGACTGGCCCCCCAAAGACGCTCTGTAGTTTCAAGGAGGCATCAGGGAGCTGGGACACATGGCTACCTAGCCCAGCAGGGCACCAGATGAGTCAGCCCATGGCAGAGGGCAAAGGGGAGGAAAGGAGAGAAGACACCCTAGAGTCCCCATGTCCATCCATCCGTCCATCTGCCTGTCTGCTGCAGCCAGTGGCTCGCCTGGCAGGACGGAAGCACTGCCCGGCCATAAATGAATGCTGGCTCCAGGCTGGCCGCTGTCCCTGGCCGCCTGCACGGAAGGCCGGACTTTACCCAGCAAATCGGGAAGGAACTGGAACCTCTGAACTTGGGACTTGGGCTCTGTCGATAAGGCCCGTGGACAAACAGAGGGCAGGGGCCGAGGCTCCCCTTTATACACACAGAAGCCCAGCTCCAGGCTGATACTGCCGAGATCTTTGCCCTTTGGTTCAAACAGGAAATCTTAAAATGGAAAATGAGCTGCCTGAGGAAGGGGTGCGGCCACCAGCCTACAGGGAAGCAGGTTGCTCACAGCACAGCGTTTGGGCTTCGTGGAGGAACACAGCCAGCCGGGGTGTTTGGGAGGGGGCAGAAGCCGCCCGGGGAAGGTAGAAGGCAGCCAGAGGGCTGGGGAGAATCAGACGCCTGGCTCTGACCCACAGTTACACCACTTATTCGCCGTGTGGCCTGTGGGGAGTGACCTCACCCATAGGAACCTCGGGTTTCCCATCTGTAAATGGGGCTAACAGCACCATCCACGTCAGAAAGCACTCTAGAGGATCTGAATGAAGTCATGAGTGTGAATGTGGCCTGCAAATAGCAAAGGGCCTGACTGGCCAACCTGCATCCTGGCCGAGGCCCCCCTCAGAAAGTATTTCACAATCGAGAGGGGAAATCCAAAATAACACCTCCTGTTCCACATGCCACCCCCGTACACCCCCATGCTGGCAGTTCAAAGAGGAGAAAATTGGGAGAAGATAAATAATTAGAGAACCCCAGCAGTCTCCCTGCTGAGGTTTCCAGGTAATTATTCACCTGACAATTACTCCTCTCACGTGAATTCTACCTCCAGATCCTTCTGACAAGGTAAATTCATCTATGTACTTCTCTAACTATCCTGCTTTGGTAAACATTCCAACAGGCTTGGATGGCCCATTAAAGGAAAAAAAAAATGAAGAAGTGAGGCAGGCAGGAGAGAGAGAAATTAACTCTTGGTCATTACTGGCACTTACAGGATTAACCTTCGAGGATAATTAATGAGGAATCAAAGCCAAGGCAAACCTCATCCCAAGCCAAAAGCGAGCCAGTCACAGCAGGGTGGGAACCGCAGGAGGCTCCTTTTCCACGGGGCTCATGCCTCCCACCAGTGGGAGCTCAGAGGAGATGCCTGGAAGGTTCCGGAAACTTCTGCCCGGGGCTGCACTTTCACTTTTAGGAAGAACCCTCTTTGTCTGGTGAAGTCACTTTGGACTCTCCCCTCCCACTGACAGACCCTCAACCCTTCAAGGCCACCCCCCAACCGAGGCCTGGCCGTTTCCGGGCCCAGCACATCGTAGACATCAATCAATAGCTGCTGGATGAAAGAATCAATGCACTAATTCATTCAGTCTCTTAAAGCCTTTCCTGTTTGTCATAGTCCACAGTGATCCCCTCGGATTAACGTTGGTGCCATCTTTTTTCCTAGACCAGAGTCTCCGATTGTTCTGTTTCCAATCTCTCTCCCTCTCATCCTCTACACAGACCTATCTTTCCAAAAGACTAACTGCAAAAGGGATCAAGGTAACACTTTAGCTCTGACGACCCAGGAGAAAGTCATGGATAAGACAGTGGCCGCTGGAGTCAGACAGCCTGGGTTTGAAGTCTGGGTCAGCCATAGACTACCTGTGTGACCTTGGGTAAATTACGTACCATCTCTGAACTTTGGCTTCCTCATCTATAAAATGAGGCTAATAATAGAAGCAACCCCCTACAGTTGTTGCACACATTATGAGTTGTTAGTGAAGAAATGCCTAGCACTTAATAAACATGAGCAGCAGCATGGTTATCACTGTCAACATCATCGTCATTGCTTAAAATACCTTCACTGCCTTCCCACTGTCCTCGAAATTCAAAGTCAAGCTCTCTAGCATGGTGCAGGACACCTGGGCCTTGCTTGCTCTCATCCTTACCCCCCACCCCCAGACCAGCCACAAAGTCCTTGCAACTTCCCAAACGCTCCATTCTCTCTCCACCTCAGCTTTCTGCACAAGCAGCTTTCTCTGTCTTCCAGGATCTGGGCGTGCACACACAACGACCCAGAGAAGCAAGGCCTATCCCCGTTTGGGCAGAGAGCATGTATGAGGCTCAGGGGTGGATCTCACAGCCAGCGTTTCTCAGTTCATGTGTCTTTTAAAAGGAGCACTCTGGTTGCTTTGAAACATCCAACAATCTTTTGCAAAGTGAAGGTAGATCTGAGTCTCCCGGTTTTAGAACGAAAGAACTATGTCCGTTGAAGACCAGTGACTTGCCCATGGTCACCATTTAATAGCAGCAGGAATGGGATCCGGAGCTTTCCCGGACCACAGAATGGGGTGAAAGAACCACCACTCGGAGGTGGATCTGAGCCTCCATCCCCAGCCAAGACCTGGGGCAAATTTTCACCTCTCTAAGCTCCCAGCTGCTTCATCTATAGAGTAGAGATAAGAATGACTTTCTCACAAAGTGGTTTGGGAAGATGATTTGAAACATCTACTGTATGAAGAAGTGCCCAGCCACTGCCTGGCCTTGGAAATGAAGAGCAAAGGGGGTGGGGGTGTGCTGCGCTGAGGCAGGGGGCAAGAATCTGGAAGTGGCACGGAAAAAAGGAAGAAGGGACCTCTGCCTCCACCAAGGGCTCAGGAACCTTCACAGACATCATCCTCCAAGGCCAAGGGCAACTGGTGTCCTTGGCAGAGAGGCACAGGTCGGTTAAGACAGGAAGTGGAGGCAAGGTGGGGCTGGAGACACAGACCTGGGGGCGTCTACATTCATGAGGAAGCTGCAGTGATGGGATTAAGAGAAACTTCCCAGGGAGAGAGCTTAGGATGAAAGCCAGATGTGCACCCAAGACCAGGGGGCGGGGCAGTGAGACGCCTGGCTGGCTCAGTCTGTGGAGTGTGTGACTCTTGATCTCAGGGTCATGAGTTCAAGCCCCATGTTGGGCATAGAACCTACTTAGATAACAGCAACAACAAAAGACCAGGAGGCAGGGAAAGAGACTTGGAAAGGGCAGGTACCTAAAATACACAATGATTATAGAATCATCACCACAGCAATCAACTCAGAAATAGCAACTCTATTTATTCAACATTTTCCTCTGTGTTCTCTAAGAGATATTTTTATATTTCACTAAAAGAACAAATGATCCCACAATGCTAAAAATCATGTTAGGGGAGGCAACCCCATTTTTCTTCACTTTCCAACTAGAATATGGACTTATCAAGGGCAAGACACGGACCCAAAACTGAGCCCAGAGCCTGCCCCAGGGTAGCCTCCACAGATTTGTGAATGGATGAAAAAATTAATGAAGAGCTAGCACTAAGATCAGAAGGGGAAATACCCAAATAGCCTTTAAGTTCATATTTTCCTAATACAAGTAATATTATATTCATATAATAATAATCTGACTTCATTATTAATCTTATTTTCCAAATGACTGACTAAACTATTATGAGTAGAAAAAACTGTTTTGAGTTAAACTAACCCGAATTAGCTCATGTCTCCTCCACTTACCACTCTGAGCCTCAGTTTCCTCACAGTTAAATAAATACGATTTTGTGTTGGAATCTCTGTTGGGAGAAGTCAAGATAACATATATAAAGTGTCACCCCTATGGCTTTCACTTAATATACAAAACCTTGTCTTCCAGATATAAAGAGAGTCCAGCAAGATTCAGGAGCAAGGCATTTACACAGCATTCTCTGACCACAAAGCAATTCAGTTGGAAATAAACAACAAAAAGACAACAAAGAAAGTCTTAAGTCTTATGGTTTTGAAAATTTATGAGCCAACTTCTAAATAAGTCAAAGATCAAAGAAAGGACTAAAGTGGAAATTAGAACATACATAGAGCGGAATGTCAGTGAAAATGCTACACATCAAAATTACTGAACACAGCCAAGTCAACACTTGAGGAGGAATAGATAGCTTTATTTTTTTTAAAGATTTCATTTATTTTAGAGAGAGACAGAGAGCCCACACGCATGTGAGCAGAGAGTGGGGCAGATGAAAAGGGAGAAAGACTCTCAAGCAGACTCCCCGCACTGAGCAGGGAGCCGGAAACAGGGCTCCTTCTTACAACCCTGAGATCATGACTTGAGCCAAAACCAAGAGCTGGACACTTAACGGACTAAGCCACCCAGGCACCCCTAGGAGGAATAGATAACGTTAAATGCTTAGATTAGAAAAGGAAAAAAGCTGAAATATGAGCTAAATATCTAAGTTAAGGAATTAGAAAATAACCATGGAATAAATCCAAGGAAAGTAGACATAAGAAAGAACTAAAGGGGCGCCTGGGTGGCACAGCGGTTAAGCATCTGCCTTCGGCTCAGGGCGTGATCCCAGCGTTATGGGATCGAGCCCCACATCAGGCTCCTCTGCTATGAGCCTGCTTCTTCCTCTCCCACTCCCCCTGCTTGTGTTCCCTCTCTCGCTGGCTGTCTCTATCTCTGTCAAATAAATAAATAAAATCTTTAAAAAAGAAAAAAAAAAGAAAGAACTAAAAATGAGAGCAGGAATTAGGAGACTAGAAAATGGAAATATGATAGCTTTAACAACATCAAAATTTGGTTCTTTATGAAGACTAATAACACTGATAAACTTTCAGTGAAAATGACCAAGAAAAAAATGGCAGAAGGCTCAAATAAATAATATTAGAAATAATAAAAGGGATGAACAGTTGCCTGGGTAACACAGTCGGTTGGGCATCTGATTCTTGATTTCAGTTCGAGATATGATCTCAGGGTCATGAGATTGAGCCCCCACGTCGTGCTCCATGCTCAGCGTGGCATCTGCTTGAGATTCTCTCCCTCTCCCTCTGACTTTCTCCCCCATCATGTGTGCGCACGCATGCTCTCTCTATATCTCTCTCTCAAATAAACAAATCTTTTTTTAGAAAATAAATAAATAGATAATAAAAGGGACAAACAACTACAGACAGGGCAGAGATTAAGAAGACTAAAAAATACCATGAACCACTTTATGCCAATAAAACTTAAAGAGGAAAGATTACTAGAAAAGTATAATCTACCAAAACTGACTAAGAAAGAATTAGAAAACCTAGCTTTTTCTTTAATGGTTAAAAAAAATTAAATCTATAATTTAAAACCATCCCATAAAAAAAAAAAAAACCCTCACAGGTCCAGTGGTTACAAAAGCAAGTTCTAACTAAATGTCAAGAACAGGTAATTACAGATAATTCCAACTCTTGCAGAGAACCAAAAGAGGAAAATGACTTCCTCACTCATTTGATGAGGAAAGTACACCTTTGATATCAAAATGAGGCAAATATAATATAAAAAACGGAAAATCACTAGCCAATAAAATCACTAGCCACATGAACCTAGATGCAAAGTCCCCCGAACAAAGGCTTAGCAAATCAAATCCAGAAATTATAAAGAAAGATCTTACACAGGACCAAAACGTGATTTATCCAAGAAATGCCATGTTGACTTAAATTAGGTATTTATTTTTGCTATTCATCATCATAACATATTAAGTGAGATGAATCACAAGATCCTATGAGTAGTTACACAAAAAGCTTCTTAAAAATTCAACATTAATAAGTGGTTAAAAAAAAGACTTAGCAAACTAGAAATAGAAAGAAATCGACTTAACTTGAAAAGTGACATTTATAAAAATCCAAAGTAAATATCATACTTAATGATGAATTATTAGAAGAATTTCCCTTACAGTCAGAAAAAAACACTTGCTAGTTTAAATCTGACATTTTTTTTTAGAGGTCCTACTTCATGCAATTAGACAACACAAATAAAAGGTATAAAGATTACCTTTATTCCCAAATTATATGATTGTCCACAGAAAAAATCAATAGAAACTATAAATTATTAGAAAGAATCATAAAATTAACAAAATTGCTATCGGTAAACAAAACTAAAAAAATGCACTGACAGAACATTACATTTTTATAACCCAAAACCATCAGCTTAAAATGCAATTTTAAAAATACAATTTACTGGGATAACAAAAATAATTCTAATAAAAAATTTTCAAGACCTTTATGAAGAAAGCTATAGAACTTGCTAAATGACATTTTAAAATATTTAAATGGAAGCAGGGAGTGGGACCATACCCATGAAACAGGAAGTTTCAATATATACATGTCAACTTCCCCCAAATTGGTCTGCAGATTCAATACAATTGAAATCAAAATATCAGCAGGGTTATCCAAGGAACCTGAACATCTCATTTGAAAAGTATGAGCAAGAGCAAAGGGCCGATAGTAATTCAGACAATTTTGATGAATAACAAAGAACAAATAACAAAACTTGCCCTTCCAAATACCAGAACTAACTATAAAATTATAAAAAATTAAGATAGGGTACTATTGATATATGGAGATATACATGCCAATTGGGAGAAGATTGAGCTCAGAAACAGATCCATGCACTTATAGATACCTAAAATAGGAAAGAGTTTCAGTGCAAGTCAGTGGGTATAGATGGACTATTCAGTAAATGCTTATGGAAACATCAATTATGCATATGGAAGATATCAGAATAATTTTGATCCCTATTTCACCCATACCAAAAATAAATAATTATAAATATAAATATATATAAATATATATAAATAAATTATATATATATTTATTTATAAATTATAAATATATATAAATAAGTTATATATATTTACATATATATTTATATATATAAATATACATATTTATATATATAAATATACATATTTATATATATATCACTTTCAGGTATTCTAGTAACTGAAATGAAAAACAAAACTCAAAAATTTTTTGAAAAAAATGTATGGAGGGACGCCTGGGTGGCTCAGTCAGTTAAGCATCTGTCTTTGGCTCAGGTCATGATCCCAGAGTCCTGGGATAGACCTACATCAGGCTCCTTGCTCAGTGGGGAACCTGCTTTTCCCTCTTCCTGCCGCTCCCCTGGCTTGTACTCTCACTCTCTCTCTCTGACAAATAAATAAATTAAATCTTAAAAAAGAAAAAATGTATGGAATATACTGATGACTTCAGGGTAGAGAAGGAGTTCTTAAATAAGATACACAAAAAATAAACCTTTATCAAATTGATAAATTCAAAAACTTCTGCTCATCAAAAAACAATAAAGAAAAGTTAACAGGCAAAAACTGGGAGAAAATATTTACAACACTGATCAAGGAATAAGAGTATGTAAATAATTCTCACAAAGAAAGGAAGGAAAGAAAGAAGCAAAGAAATAAAAGAAAAGAAAAATGAGCCAAATCTATTACTAGCACCTCAAAAAAGAAGGAAACTTTGAAGGCAGTCAATCTAATTACATTGAAAACCATATGAGTTTGTATGAATTTGATTAAGCTTGTATTGAACTCATTAAAGTAACTTGATTTACAAAAAAAAAATAAAAAAAGAAAGAAAGAAATCAAAAAAATCCAAATTAGAATCTGATCATTTTCATCTACTAGGATGCCAAAAATAGAAGAGTCCAGCATATGCCTAGCATTGCCAAGGATCGGGGATAGCAGGAACCCTTATAACACTTGCCACAGGAGTTTAAATTAAATGTGTGATCATTTTAAAAAATAATTTGCCATTTTCCAGTACATTTGGGGATGCACATACCCTAAGACTCAGCATACATGCAGGCTGTAAATGAAGAACTCTTACACATGCCCAAGAATGTTCATAAATGGGACGCCTGGGTGGCTCAGTCAGTTAAGTGTCTGCCTTTGGCTCAGGTCATGATCCCAGGGTCCTGGGATGGAGTCCCACATCAGGCTCCTTGCTCAGCGGGGAGCCTGATTCTCTCTCTGCCCCTCCCCCTGTTTGTGCACGTGCGCACACGCTCTCTCTCACTCTCTCTCTCTCTGACAAATAAGTAAATAATCTTTAAAAAAAAAAACTGTTCATAAATGCATTGTTTGAAATAGCCAGGTACCAGAAACAACCCCAATGTCTACCCACAGGTTAATGGATAAGCACTGTAACTTAGGATAAACTCATCAAATGAAATACTATACAGCAGTAAAAATGAATAAGCTAGAAATAAACACATCATCATATCGCAAGCACAGGAGAAATCAAAAATACAAGCAGCATCTTCCTAACTTTTCTTTATGCCTTGATTCAAACAGAAAGTCATAATACTTCTATGATCTACATGGCACACCAGGTGATCCACCCAGAGGCACCAAGTGACAGCTCTCCATAAGGTTTCTTGGCACCTCTGAGCTCTAACTTACACAATGCTGGCATTTATACAGATCAAAAACTTGCAAAATTAAACAACATATTGTTTAGTGACACCTAAATATGTGGAAAATGATGAAGAAAAGCAAGAGAACGATGAACAGACTTACCTCTGGGGAGAGAGGGAAGGAGACGTGCTGGGAAAGGGGCATGCAGTGTATTCTGCTATGTGTTGAAACATTCCTTTACAATTGTGGGATATGACACCATATGGATCACTGGGACTTAACTATGTTAAAGGAGCACAGGAAAAAAAGACGGAAAGAAAACGTATCGAAGCATTAACCACAGTTATCTTTGAGTGACAGATGTCTTTTTTCATTTCCTTTTTTGTTTTTTTTCTGGTAGTTTCTAATTTTCTACAATGAACATATATTTCTTTTATAATCAAGGAAAGTAAGAAAAAATACTTTGTTTCACAAGACAAACCCCCTAATTGTGAGGATAAATACCAGGCAGTTGAAAGGAGAAGAAAGAAAGGAGAAAAAAAAAAAAAACCCACAAGGTATAAAAATAACTTCCCCTGGGTTGGATCTTCAGGCAACAAGCTACAATCTCAGGAATGCTTTCCCTTGAGCTTTTCTGGGTCCTACACAACAAAATAAAGCAAAATAAGCCTGTTGACTGATATTGTTCCCTAGTCAGGTTTTAAAAAAAAAAAAAAAAAAAACCTTTTGTGCATTTAAGGAAAAACTTAAATGTGCCCTGGTCCTCCGCGGGCCTTATTTTTAGATTTACTGTAATTGGGTCTCCTAAAGGCTCTGCAGCCAAGTGCACTTGGAAGATTTCTTTTTTCCTTCTTAAAGAGTCATCTGTTTCTATGTGTTGTGGAGGTGAGTGCAAGCGGTCATCCTATAGGCAACGACTTCCCTTTGGATTATAACATGTTCCGTGGCATTCATCTGATTTGGCCTCAGCTCCTTGCTGGCCTCAGCAGCTGCTAAATGATGTCCAGGGAAGGGATCAGGAACATGGGGCGGTGACAGAATAGCTCTGCATTGTGCCTTGCCCTGCCACCCTCAGACCCTGTCTTTTAGCACCGCGGTGATGTCCTACCTACCTGGATGCCAAAAGCCAGCTCGAGGGTTCCAGCCAGGAGCCCCTAAAATCTTTTGTGGGGGCGCCTGGGTGGCTCAGTTGGTTAAGTGTCTGCCTTTGGCTCAGGTTGTGATCCCAGAGTCCTGGGATCGAGTCCCACATGGGGCTCCGTGCTCTTTGGAGAGCCTGCTTCTCCCTCTCCCTCTGCCTGCAGCTCCCCCTGCTTGTACTCTCTTTCTCTGTGTCAAATAAATAAATAAAATCTTCCAAAAAAAAATCTTTTTGTGGGCAATTATGAAGAGAGAAGGAAAAAAGAAAGGTGAGACAAGAGGAAACAGACCTTCATGGTAACAGCTAGTATTATCTTTGGTGCCTTGCCATTATCCCAAACAATTCATACTATATTACATCATTTGACCCTCAAAATAACACAATGAATTTGGTGGGTTTTTTTGTTTGTTTGTTTGTTTTGCCTTTTTTTCAGAGAATGAAACTGAGCTTCAAGGAGGTTAAGCAAATGGCCCACAGTCTTGTGTTAGCCCTTAATAAAGGGCTAGAACTAGGACTTGATCCTCATCATAGGGCTTTGGAGCTTGAATCTTAATATGATTCTTCCTGTGGAATCCCTCAAGCACCCATCAGAGGACCCTGAGGAGTTGAGTTCTGCCTCTAAAATAAAATAAAATGAAATAAATAAATAAATGAGTAAATAAATAAATTTAAAAAGCTAAATGCGGCTCAGCTGCCCCCAAACATTCAGGGGTTCCCTATTTTCAGAATTCCACCTCTACCTCTGTAATCTCTCTCCATCATGACCCCCACACACCTACCCAAGTACCAAGTTTGTGCAGAATGCCCGGGCGCCCCCAAGGCCTCCAACCCTCCAGGCTCAAGGCTGTCTCTGGTTTTGGCTGCCAGGCTGCTCCTCTCCTTGTGCCAATGTCCTGGAATGTTTTCTTTTCACCCCAGTAAGTCAAGGTCCACCTCCTCCAAGAAGCCTTCCCCAGTTTCATTAAATTCACTAACCTCATTCATTCAAGCTATGAATGTTACTTAAGCACGACTAGTGACAGGCCCCATGAATTAAATAATAACTATACAATTGAAATTTATCAAGGAGGTCAAGAGAGGCTTTTCTAAAGAACTGGTGGTTGCTCAAGGATCTGCGAGATGAGCGAGAGAAATAAACAAGAAAACTGGAGGAGGGGCGAGTGTTGCCAACAGGCAAAGAGGGATGGAGCGCCATGAACCAACAAAGAGACCAGAGGCAAAGCACAGCTCTGCCATAAGCCAGCTGTGGGAATATGGCCAAGTCATCCCATCATATTCGTAAAGCCCCTGACACAAAGCATGTCACAGAGCAGGTTTTCATAAATGGTATATCCTTTCTTACAGAAAACTTCTCTCAGGGAGAAGAAATCATCTTGGATGTCAAAACATAGTCATTTTTATAGGTGTCAGAGTTTGAAGGCAAATGGTAGGACATTGTTATCTGGTCAACTCCAGATCCCTGAGGTCACCACCGTCTGTTATTTGCGTCCACGCTCCAAGCTACACCGGAGCAGGAGACTTCACTTATCTTGCTCATAGCTAGCCCCAGTGCTAAAGCAGTCCCTGCCACAAGTGCTAAGCTGGAAATGTTTGTTGAATGAATGTCCGTGGCTTTCCTCATCCGGTAGACCAATGGTCCTCAAAGACTGATTCTCCAAGCAGCAGCAGCAGCTCAGGCCTTGCTGGAAATGCGAATTCTCAGGCCCATGCCAGGCCTACTAAATCAGAGACTCTGGGGTGGGGCACGGAACTGTGTTTTCACAAGCCCTCCAAGGACACTGATGCCCACCTCGTTTAAGAAGCACTGGTCCAGAGATGAGCTCCTAGAGCACAGGGATTGGCTTACTTGGTTCTAAGCACATGGCCCTGAGCAAACTCATGAGAACTGAAAACTTACTGTCCCTTCTGGAATTCAAGTCTGACTGAGAAACTCAAGCCAAACTGGAGAACAGCAGGATCAAACTGGCTCAAGATAAGGCCGTCCCCTTTCACTCACCCCAGGAAGGGGCCCCTACCTTTGCCAAGGGTGCTTTTCCCTTCTAAGTACAATTAAGTCCCAACTCAAAAATCCCCTCCTTTGGAAAGCCGTCAGAAGGGATTCCCAGTGCAATGCTTCCTCCTCATATTCTCAGAGTATAGGCTTTCCTTATGACCCAGTGCCCACTTATGGTATATGAATTAATTTAGAAATATCTCCCCCTAGACACACACCATCCAATACAGTCATCACTAGCCACATGTGGCTATTGAGTAGTACCAACGAGGCTAGGAAAAATTAAGATATGTGGTAAGCATGAAATCCACACTAGGTTTCAAAAAAATGTAATATGCATAAAATAATGTAAAATATTTCATTAACAATATTCATACTGATTACACATTGAAATGATAACATTTGGGATATATTATATTACATAAATATATTATCAAATTAATTTCACCTGTTTCAGTTTTCTGTTGTGGCTACTAGACTACTAGACAAATTAAAATTGCATGTGAGGCTCTCTCTCGCTCTCTCTCTCTCTCTCTCAATAAATAAATAAAAATCTTTTCTAAAAATTGCACATGGGGGTCACATTATAGTTCTACGGAGCAACACCCTCTAGATACCCAGAACTCACTCACTTTTGGAACCTGATGCCTATCCCCTCTTGCATATAATGGATACTCAAGAAATGAGTGTAGAATTCACAAATACCTCAAGACCTACAAAGAAGTGTTGATCTTTTTAATGTGGATGCATTAATATCAACATCTGGGACCAATTCAGTTTGCCCCAACTCAAAAGTCAAAGAAAGAGGACAAGTTTGGGGGAGGAAAGGGTTTAAAGTCCCCAGTTCTGATGCTGAACCCTGAACAGCCAGATGATTTCACGCAACTCAATCTCCTTCTCTAATAATAGCTCCCATGCCCACCCCACAGGCTCTGTTGGGAGCCGAATGAGAAAATAAATAGGAGCCCTATGGCAGAGACAATTAACACTGGGTGTGAGAAATGATCCTCCTTTCTCCCACTACAGCCCCTCCAGTTGTCTGGCTTAGATTTTCTAGAAAGCTACAGAGTGTGCAGACATTGTGTTCCCAGAATTTATAGCTCATTTTATAATGTTTTGGGTGAGGCCAGAAACTTTACATGCTCTATTGTTTCCCTTGTCTTTAAGCTAAATAGGATTCCGCTCAAAGGCAGAACTGGAGAAAAAGGGAATTGGAGGAGGTGACTAAGAGTAAGAAAGCTCCTTTTCCCTTCCTCTTAGTTACCCAGACAATGCATCTCCCGTCCATGTCTAGGAAACTGGAGGGAAAGTTATCTTCTTGGAGGTGGACATTTATCTTAGACAAGCCTTGCAAGTATCAAAAATTCAACAGCCCAACAAGCTGTCATGGATGCAATTATGGTCAATCCTCACTATTCCCAAATTTTATTCCTTATTTACAGATTCACCTGCTTGCTAAAATTCATTTGTAATCCCAAAATCAGTTACAGTATCCCTCCCTTATCCACAGACAATATGTTTCGAGACCCCCAGTGGATGCCTAAACTGTGGACGTACACTATGCTTTTTCCTAAACATACGTACCTATAATAAAGTTTAATTTATACATTAGGCCCAGTCAGAGATGAACAATAAAAGTGATAATAAAACAATGATAAGAATATATGGTAATAAAAGTTATGTGAATGTGTTCTCTCTCTCAAAATATCTTGTCACCCTTCTCCTTGTAGAGATGATAAAAATGCCCGCGTGATTGAGATAAAGTGAGGTGGGTGACTCAGGCGTTGTGACAAAGTGTGGGGCTACTACTGACCTTCCCAGGCTACATCAGAAGGGCGATCATCTACTTCCAGACCACGGCTGACTGCGGGTAACAAACTGAGGAAAGTGAAACCACAGATAAGTGGGAAATACTGTCTTCACAATGCATTTGAGGTCATTTGTGGACATGCACAGAGCAGTAAGACATTTGAGTCCCCTGACACATGCTGTTTTGGGCTGAACTGTGTGCCCCCAAAATTCCCATGTCGAAGCCCTAAGCCCTAGTACCTCAGAATGCAACTGTATTTGGAGATTGGGCCTTTAAAGAGGTAATTATATTAAAATGAGGCCATAGGGGCACCTGGGTGGCTCAGTCATTAAGCATCTGCCTTCGGCTCAGGGCGTGATCCCAGGGTCCTGGGATTGAGCCCTGCTTCGGGCTCCCTGCTCCACTGGGAGCCTGCCTCTGCCTCTCCCCAATCCCCCTGCTTGTGTTCCCTCTCTTGCTGGCTGTCTCTTTCCCTCTCTGTCAAATAAATAAACAAAATCTTAAAAAAAAAAAAAATGAGGCCATGAGAATGGGCCCTAATCCAATCTGACTGACGTCCTTATAAGAAGAGATGACGACACATGGAGAAACCAGGAAAGACCATGTACAGACACACAGAGAAAGTGACCATCTACAAACCAAGGAGAGAGGCCGTAGGAGTGACCAAACCTGCCAACAACTTCATCTCAGACTTCCAGGCTCCAGAACTGTGAGAAAACTAATTGCTGTTGTTTAAGCCACCCCATCTGTGGTGTTTTATTATGGCACACGTTCCCTCAAGGGCTGCATAAGTCAACGCTGCCTTCCTGTTTCAGCACTCATACCACGAACAAGTAGCCTCTTCAGGATCTATTTGGTGCCACATTTTTCATATTTTTATACTTCTTGTTGGCGACTTCCTGTTAAAAATGGCCCCCAAGTATAGTCCTGAAGTCCTGTCTATTGTTCTGAAGCACAAGAAGGCAGTGATGTGCCTTATGGAAAAAGTATGCGTCAGATAAGCTGTGTTCAAGCCCTGAGTTAGAGGTGCTGGCTGTGGGTTCAATGTGGACAAATCAAGATTACATATTAAATAAGATGTCTTTAAACAGAAACACACATACAACAAGGTAATGGGTTGATGAGTTGATGAAAACACTGTGACCAGAGGCTTGCAGGAACCTAACCTTGTATTCCCCTAGGAACAATGGTGCAATATTCAGTAATTCAGTTTTCATGGTGACTTTATAGACCATAACTGCAGCATATAATGAAAATCAACTGGGTCCAGCAATTCCACTTCTGGGTATTTATTCAAAGGAAATAAAATCACTATCTCAGAAAGTTATCTGCACTCCATGTTCACTGCAGCACTATTTACAATAGCAAAGACATGGAAACAACCTAACTGTCCACTGACAGATGAATGGATAAAGAAAATGTGAGATACACACACAGTGGAATAGTAGAGCCATAAAAAAGAAGGAAATCTTGCCATTTCTGACAACATGGATGAACCTTGAGGGCATTGCTAGGTAAAATAAGTCAAACAGGGAAAGACAAACCTATGATCTCATTTATATGTGGAATCTTTAAAAAAATAAAATAAACTCCTAGAAACAGAGAACAGACTGGTGCTTGCCAGAGGCAGGAAGTGGTGGATGAGAGAAACAAGTGAAGTTAATCAAAGGTATAAACTCTCAATTGTAAGATATAATGTACTACAAGATTACTACTGTTAACAATACTATATTGTACATTTGAACGTTGCTGAGAGAGTAGATCTTAGAAGTTCCCATCACAAGAAAAAGAATTTGTAACTCTGTGTGGTAATGGATATTAACTAGACTTATTGTGGTGATCCTTTTGCAATAAACACATATCAAATCACTGTTGTGTTGTACACCTAAAACTAATACAATGTTATATGCCAATTATATGTCAATAATAAAATAAACATTTAAAAGTCCACTGTAAATGTTTTTAAATAAATGAGTTAGGAGTTCTGCTCTTTGCTACATTGCTCTCTCTGTGCATCAAACTCCCTGAACCTGCCACTCTTCTCATTTTTGAAGTGGCAACTTCCAGCATACAGACTGGTGAAGTTCAGCAGATATGCTCAGGAAAGACAAGAGAAGGAAGAGCTGGTCATTTCTCGATGCTCATTACTAGGAAAGCATCCTGATTTGCTTCATATTGTTCCAAGGACGGCTATGTTACTCAGGCACAGGCATCAGCATGTGGACTAAGAAATAGAAATTAAACCCTTAATTTGGCAGACAGGTTCCAAATGTCCTGTTATTAAAATTTTTTAATGCCACGCCCTCCACCAGTTTACTGGCCCATGGAATCCAGCACAGAAGATACCCAGACAATAATAAATGAAATGGGCAGCCTTTATTAGCTACCTGGCATGAAAGCACACCTGCCTCAGAAGAGGGAAACCTTTGACCCTATTTCTTGAGTCACTCCTCTGGCGCCTCTCCTGCCCCGTGGAGAGGTCAGGGGTTGTGGAGTCAAAGAGACAGAGGTTAAAACTTCAGCCTCAGTTTCCTTATCTGTAGGTTGGAGTTAATAATACCAATTTCAAGTATTATTGACAGGATTGAGGGAAATTAAGTGCCATTGCAATCCCTGGCTCATACTGGATTATGCAGTAAGGTTCTCTGATGTTAGTGTCTTATTTTGCTAGCTCACGTTTATTTGTGAATATCATCTCTCAGCAACCACTTCTCCTGGAGAAAAAAGGGGACGGTGTCATCCTTTCAGCCCTTTAGCAGTTTTATTGTGCATCTACTACTTACCAAGCCCTGTGTTATATGGAAAAAGCAGAAATACAAAGCTCATAGAAACTTGTTCTGAAGGAACTCTCTCTAATGCCAATGATCATAACTTCATATCTTAAATAATAATGTCTAAGTATCTTATATTTCCCTAATGCAACAAACAGAGTAAAAAGAGATTTAAGGAATCAGGTCTAGGGCTATACAAATTCTGCCGAAGATACTATTTGCATGTTGGTGGTGGTAGGAAAATCTGAGAAGACTTCCTGGAAGAAGTGATGCCCCATCTAGGCTCTGAATAGCACCTAAATTCAGAGAAGTACAGACGGAGTGAACAAAGAGGTAGCTGGGAGAAAAACTGAGCAGCTTGATTTTCACAAAAGCATATATCTGAACTCTGAGGGCCTGAGTGGAAAATCATGCAGTGAAATACATGAAGTTAAATTTCTTTCAACACCTCCCATGCAAAAGCCAATCTTGCTTCTTCCCTATTTTTCTTTTATGAAGTTGGAGTTTTTAAATTTATTTCCTAAATTATATAAATTTTGAATGTTCAATTAGCAGACTTAGAAAATTCAGACAAATGAGAAATTCATTCAAATCACCCACATTCATATTCCCTAGAGATAACCACTATTAATATTTTGGTGAATCCCTTTCTATAGTATTATGTAAGAGCGTGTGTGTGTGTGTGTGTGTGTGTGTGTGTGTGTGTGCGTGTTATACTTAACATGATATTTACAAACTAGGATCATGGTGTCCATGTTGTAGAGCTTACTATTTATCACTTGGTTAACATGTCGCAGACATGTTTTCAATGTCAATAAATACAGAACTCTATTGTTATCTTTAACAACTGTGGAGTATTCCAATGAACTTACATATCATAATTTATTTAATCCATCCTTCTTGAAGAGCTCATTATGTGCCTATGCGGGGTTTTGGGGATTTTCCTGTTTTGTTTTTCAAACACGTGATCTATTTTTTTCATTGATATATTAGAGGTGCACAAAGTAATGATTCCATATTTGCATATACTGCAAAATGATCACCACAATAAGGCCATACATAGTTACAAAAAATTTCTTTTCTTGTGATAAGAACTTTCAAGATCCACTCTCTTGACTACTTTCGAATACCCAGTACAGTATTATTTACTATACTCACCATGCCGTATATTACATCCCCACAACTTCTTCATTTTATAATATGCCTGTGTGTGTGTGTGTTTGTTGTTATTGTTGTTGTTTTAAGTAGGCTCCACACCCAACACAGAGCCCAATATGGGGCTTGAACTCACAACCCTGAGATCATGACCTGAGCTGAGATCAGCAGTCAGACGCTCAACTGACTGAGACTCCAGGCGCCCCTAATGTGCCTGTGTGTTTTAAAGATTGTTCTAATTAGTATAAAATAAATATTTAGTCAGATAGAACATTTGAAAAATACAGAAATGTACAGATTTTCTATTTTAACTTGCTCATAAAAAATAATTTTGAGGGGCATCTAGGTGGCTCAGTCAGTTACGTTTCTGCCTTCAGCTCAGGTCATGTTCCCAGGGTCCTGGAATCAAGCCTCGAAATGGGCTCCCTGCTCAGCAGGGAGTCTGCTTCTCCCTCTCCCTCTACCCCTGCTCGTGTGCTCTCTCTCTCACTCTGTCTCTCTCTCTCTCAAATAAATAAAATCTTTTAAAATTATAATAATAATAATTTTGAATCAATATAAATTATCTAGGACAACAAATATTTATATCAATATAAATTATCTGTCGACAAACTGGTTTCACTCCACATCCAAGACATCCAAGAAATTCAAAACATGATAGTAACACCTGTCTGATAATGTGTATAACCAGTACTGAGTTTTCCTGGTAGCTGACCTCATCCTCTTTTTTTTTCTTAAAGAAACATCCAGATACTATAATGCGGATAATCCAAAAATTGCATTATGTAGAATTTAAACTGTTTTAGGATACATGTATGCTTTTTATAAAAAGCAAACAACTTCTACAAGACAAAGAAAAATATGTTCAACGGCTTCAAAAATCATTTGGTCTGATATTCTCACACTCAACTTATTTTGGAAATACATGTTTTAGATATAAGGAAAGAGAATAATTAACAAAGGTAAACTTTCTACATCTCATATTTCTTTAATGCTTGCCACTTTATTCAACAGTGTTAATTTTTTATCAAAACAAAATTAACCTTTTTTTTAAGACTTGAGAAATCAAAAAAAAAAAAATCATTTCTATTCCCTCCATCCACTGTTAAAACCTTGGTGTGTTTCCCTGCAACCTTTTTCTCTGCACTCTTAGTAGCCTATTTTTTACACAGCTGGGATCATTGCATAAATATAATTTTACGTTCTGCTTATTTCAATCATAACGTAAGCATTTTCTACTTATAAACTCTTCATAAACATTTTTAATGGCTGTATAATATTCCATTGGGCAGCTATATAATCTTTTACATAATGTTTCCCCTATTTTTAAACATTTAGGTTGTTTCCATTTTTTTCTCTATTATCCATAAAGTTTTGAGCTAGATGCATAAATCCGGGTCTGCACTTTAGATTATTTCCTTATGAGAAATTCCCAGAAGTGGAATGACTAGCTCTAAGGCAATGAACATTCTGCAGGCCTGTGATACATATTGCCAGAAAGCTTTCCCAAAAGGGTTGTACCACTTCACGCTCCCGCTAACAGTGTTGCTCTTTCCATTTTTAATAGCATCATGTGACTGAAATGGCCAATAGCAAGGTTTGAATAAATGATCACACATCTCACCAGTGAATTATACAGCCCAGGAACTTGATTATGAGGCCTGCATAGCAACATGGAAAAATAGTTATGTGGTAATGTCAAGCAGAAAACAGAATTGAATGTAATTGCCACTGTAAACTAAAAAAATAATAACAACAAGTCTGCATAATGATGAGGAACTGGAAAGAAAAAAAAAATAGCATTGACATGCAAGGAGAAGTGTGTCAGGGTGAGGATTTCAAGATTTATCACTGCCCCTCCGGTTTTAATCATTTTCATTCTCTGTTAATTTCACATTATCTCTCCATAGCATACATTTAATTACAAAAACTTTAAACATGGGCAAAATGTTCAGACTACAAAATTGCATACTACAAGATTTTTCAAAAGCTGCTACTGCAGAATTCTAGCATTTCCAAGGCTGGCCCAAGCATTTTCGTGGCTAAAGGATCATGGTGGTCTTTTCTGGATTCCCAGAAATAATTAAGTCAATGAATGGAATTTTCTCAAATGTAAATTCTCCCATAATTTTTTTTCCTCAAACCTCTGGCAACTGCCACCACTCTTCTGCAAGCAGATGACAAGAATGAAGACTTCACAAATAGTAACAAAAAACCACTGAAGCAGCTGGTCACATTCTATGGATCCTGCACTCGTGGTTGCTCTATTTTACCCAGCATGGACGACAGTCATGCTTTCTGTTAGCAAGACTGCTCCAAGTCCTGTGCCTTAGGGCGATCCCCCAAGAACACCGTGTGTCAGCTGCTGAAACTCACCATCTGAAGAGACTTGGGCAAAGCTGAATTCTTTTTTTTTTTTTTTAAGATTTTATTTATTTATGTGTCAGAGAAAGAGAGCACAACCAGAGGGAGCAGAAGGCAGAGGGAGAAACAGGCTCCCTGAAGAGCAAGGAGTCCGATGGAGGACTCAATCCCAGGACCCTGGGATCATGACCTGGGCTGAAGGCAGACGCTTAACCAACTGAGCCACCCAAGCGCCCAGGCAAAGCTGAATTCTGACCCTTCCTGTCTCTGCCCTGTTCTGGGTGAGAGAAACACGGAGGACAATATAACCCTAGGCTGATGGGGTCTGATCACCAGAGCTGATAAGAAAAGTGACAGGCTCCTTGAGCAACACCCCACCCCCACCCCAGTGCCTGTACCAGTCTCTCCCCTCATGAGTGCACACTGATCTGAAGTATAGCTACTTAAGCTCTACTTCAAGTGTGATCCAGGAACCAGCAGCAGCAGAGCCTCAACAATTTGTTAGAAATACAAAATGCCAGGGCTCATCCGAGACATGGAGTCAGAAACCGCATTCGAACAAGATGCCCAGGGGATTCACATGCATAGCACAGGAGCACTGGGTTAAACGACACGGCTGATGTCATTCTTCTACCCAGACACTGGCAGTGGCTCCTGTGACCTAAAGGAAACCATCCAAACTCAGCAATCTCATCCCAGCCTAGCTACCTAGCCTCTCCTCAATTAGTCCCCGTGTACTTAACATTCCCTGAGTACACCAGGCTTTCTCAAGCTCAACAAAGCACAGCTTTGTATGTGCAGCCCCTCTGCAAGAATGTCCTTCTATAAAAGGTGAAATCACACTCAACCTGCAAAACCCAGCCCAAGACCTCCTCCACAAAGCCTGCCAGGACTCCTCCCAACACATTCCCCCACTGCTTCTCCCTCTGATCACCACAGCCTTCATAAATTAAGTGATCCATGTGGGTATGTGTGTGTATACCCTACTCCTGTGCGTGCTTCTGCAGATATTTAATCCATGTTTGCTAATGAAAATGAATGAATGAATGAATGAATGAATGAATGAATGAATGAATGAATGAATGAACATATGAATAGCACTACCTCTGGTTCTGCAGCAGAATCGCAGATGTGACTTTCTTCCATCCTGTCTTATAGGGACATCGTGAAAATCAGATAAGTTTTCGCTAGAAAAGTAGTTGTAAACCACAAAGATCTGTGGGATTCAGATTAGCCCCAGCACTTCCCAAGGGCCATTCCTGGATCTGCCTGGGGTTGACCCTGTGATAATGACCTGAAGGGAAACTGATACACAACAGATTCCAAGGCCCCACCTGCAGGGATTCTGATTCAGAAGGAATTCTGCATTTTCAGGTGGTTTCAGTATGAAGCCCAATCTGGAAATGGCTGACCTGTGAGGCTCATCTCATACTCCTTGACCCAGGGCCTAGACTAGTGTGAGGGAAGAGAGGTACTGGGGCCCTCTTACTCTCAAGGTTGTGCAAGTGCACAGTCTGCCACCTGAGAGAGGGCCTCCTTAAAAACCATGCCTCCGGGTACCACTCTTGCCAACCCTTAGTGCTGGTCCTGCCTTGACCACCCCAGCAAACCAGGCCCAGGCCCAGTGTGTTCACTCATCTGCACCCAGCTGCTGCTGCACGGCCCTCTATGCCAGCCATCCTGAGAACCTGGCTGGAGCCTGCTGCATGGGGGAGCTTCTAGCCCTTGGCCACAGGCAGGCCCAGGTGAGCTGAGGACAGGGTGTCCTCATGCCCTTGGAATTCCAGGCCCCACCACTGCAGCCCATTAACGGTCTGTCTTCCCTTAAGTGGGGAAGAGGCAGGCTGATCCTAACCTCATGCCCCACGAAGTCTGACCACCTCAGGGCAGCAGGGTCCTTTGAAGAACCTAGTGACTGGCACCCAAGCAAGCAAGATTTCCTCTGTTCTTCAGACCCTGAATGCCGGCCCTGAGCGATGCTGGTGATCAGCACCCCATCAGGCTTGTGGGGTGCCGCGTGTGCACAAGGACAGGTAAAGGCCCACCTTCCAGGATGGTCACCACCCCTTCCTACTCCCTAGAGGGCACAAAGCTGGCTCCCTGACTCTCTCCATTCCTGACGGGCTCCCATGGCCGTGTGCCTCGCGTGCATCAAGCTCAGTGGAAGCCACATGGCGTGTAAGTTTCTTTTTTATCACCATCATGAGCCTGGCAAGGTAGTTTCTATTATCACTACTTCACAGGTCAGGAGACTGAAGCCCAGAGGCGAGGGAATTTCCCCAAAGCCACCAGGCAAGTCCATGGTAGAGCTGAGATTCAAGCCCAAAGCCCTCCCTGCCCCTCCTCCTGCCTCTGAGTTTGTTTTTTCACACTTTATGCCCCCTGCTTTGCATTCCCAAGTCCCTCCTCTGTTTTCCTGGAGCTTCTGCAGACAACAGCCACCAGCAGCCTAGGGTTCTGGCCGCTTCCCCTGAGGGTACTTCCTGGAATCTGAGACTGGATTCTTTAGAGGCTGTGGTTGTGTGTGTGTGTGTGTGTGTGTGTATCTGTGTGTGCATATGCGTGTGTGGGTGCACAGTTGTACCAGCGACCTATTTAGCAGTCTCTGACATCTTCTCAAAATAACGTGCTTACATGCACACAGTAAAATACGCAGGATTACCCCCCAAAAAAGCAGTTGTATAAAATCCCAGTTATCAAAATATTAAAAAGCAAAATTGTGATACAATAATATGGACATCTTTATCAAAATATCAAATAAGATCTAATGGCGCATATAATTCCTAAGAAGTGGTGAGCATAAATGATATCTGAGGAATCTATAGCAATTATCATTTGATACAAAAACATCTGTAGTTTCTAGATGCAATACACAGACACACACACTCACACATATCACCACAGATCGGCAAAGCCCAAATGGGATGGAATCTACCACCTTCAAAAAAGCTAATGGCAGGCGCCTGAGGGGCTCGGTTGGGTAAGCGTCTGCCTTCAGCTCAGGTCATGATCTCAGGGTCCTGGGATAGAGCCCCACATTGGCTTCCTGCTCAGTGGGGAGTTCTGTTTGTCCTTCTCCCTCTACCTCTCTCCCCCACCCACAATTACTCATGCGCATGTGTGTACATGCACACACACACTCTGCCTGTCTCAAATACAAATAAATAAAATCTTTTTTAAAAAAGACGCAATGCAAATGAGCTGCACAGACCCCACCTACTGACATTTCCTTAAGGTTTTTTCATTCACAGTACTTACACAAAAAATCTCATTGCGTCCCCAGGATTGCCCAGAAAGAGGATGGTATGCCCTTTTTCTTAAAAAGGTGGAAAACAAGGGCTCTCATTCCAGGTCACAGCCAGTGAAAGAAGGAACCAGGGGATCCACAGACCTCTCCTGCCCTTTCTAGCACTCCATGTACTTTATCAGCCTGGAGCTGATAAGTGTGTTTGGATGGAGAGGAGAATGTGTATGTGTAAGTATCATTCCATTTTACATTCTGATTCTCCCATAATTTGTTGAGGCTGCCAGAGTTACTCACATGAAATACACTTCTAAAAACAAACTGAATAGGAATGAGTCACTAAACAATCCAAGGTATGGCAATGGAAGGCGGGAATGCCCAAACTCAGCAAGCTGGCCAGCATGGGTGCTGGAGATCAGATAGGTGACAGTGAGGGCAGATGGAGGAGGTTGTCAGACAGCAAAGAAAGAGGTATGGAATATCTCTGATTCACAGAAAATGGGGACCCACCCAAGGTTTTGTAAGAGAGGCAAAACCCACCAAGAACTGTGCTTCAAGGTCACAAGGCTCAGCTCAGGGCAACAAACACCTCCTGGTTTGTTCCCTACAGGTCCTATGCTAGGCATTGGGTGAGGGCTGGAGAGAGTCAGGTGGGGGTGGTAAGGGAGAGAAAGAAAACAGAGTTCCAATCTCCAGAGAGCAAACAATCTCCACAGTACATCCAGTATCAAGACAGAAAGGGGCTCCGGGAAGGCTTACTGGGGGAGATGAGGCCTGAATAAAAGGTTGGATGACAAATAGGAGTGATCCAGGTAAGGGGCAGGGGGTTACAAGGGCCTTTATAGCAAGAACAGCAGCTTTGGAGAGACAACAAAGGTAAATAGGGCAGGGGTGCTGAACACCTGCTGTCTGACCCCAGACTCACACTGCACACTTCTTCGCTTTGCTCTCTGCCCTGGGAGGCTGACCTTTACGGACTACATCAGTGATAATCTTGACTCTGACTTCTCAGGTTCAGTGTATGGGAGGTCCTGGCAGGAGATGGGGGGAAATGGGGAGAGAGGCTGATATATCCATCGATCCTCTGCTTCTCTCCCCTTGACCCTTCAGGTCCCAGACCCTTCTTGCCCACTATTACTAGTCTCAAAGTACTGCCCTAATGCTTTTTGGTTTCCCCAAACCCCACCTTTGTAAAAGTCGTTTTATTAAATAACCCCAAGTGTACAATCTGTGTTCTGCTACAACCATGACTGATACAGTAGGCATGGAGATTTTCCATTATCTAGATACAATAGGACAATCATCTAAACTATGGGAGAAGCAGGGACACTACCTTCTGGATATGCAGCACTCAACAGTTAGTAAAGACTTCTCATAGGCATGGACTTATTCACAGCTCACAACTAACCTGAAAGCACCGGGCAAGTCAGAGCTACCGATCATATCTCAAAGATGTGGAAGCAGAGGCCAGAGGCACAGCTGGTCAGTGAGAGAGCCAGGGCCTGCAGCCCAATTTTTTTTAATACTAATCTAGTCCCTTTCTACCGACACAACTCTAAGTAGGTCTAAAATGGAGAAAGAAATTCAAGAGGTCTTTCACGTACAAATACACATACCTTCATCAGGAATTAGTGATTCATTCAACAAACATTTATTGAGCTCTGACAGGGTTTGCAGACGTGTATTAAAAGTTGACAAATGAAGAAGATTAGATATGGGGAGAAGGAGAATGAGTCAGAGAAGAAGGGGTGGCCCACAGGGCAGTGAACAGAGAGTGGTGGCCCTGGGATCAGGAGACCTGGCTCCCAGACCAAGTCTATGAGCAGTGGCTCTGCTCTGGTTTTAAACAGAACAGTCAAGTCAATGTCAGGTGCAACTGCAAAGTTGAAATCTCTTTATCAGCTCGACATTTTACCAAGACTCTTCATCACCCAGCCCTTGCTTATCTTTCCAGTCGCACTGCAGGAGACTCTGTGCCTTCCACCCTGCTACCCAGGCATTAGGGCTACCTGCAGTTCCCCATAACCTGCACTACCTCTTTTACCTGCAAAACTTTGCACTCGCTGTTCCCTGTGCCTGAAAGGCTTTTCCCTACTCCTCAACCCACTTTCTTTACCTGGAATATGCTCACTCAATCTTCAAGATTCAATTCAGGCTCATTACCACATCTTTAGTAATAACTAGCACAATACCAGACACAGAGAAAGCCCCTAATGTTTTGGAATTAACAATTCAATTAATTTAGTAATAATAATAAAATAGTTAGTATATGGTGAGTATATTCTGTCTCCATGGGATAATAACTGAAATACCAAACAAACTCTCTGAAAGCTAGAAACTTGAACTTTATTACAGAGTAAAGTGAGTGGGTGGTTGGATAGGTGGGTGGTGGATGGATGGATGGCTGAATGGATGGATGAATGAACTGAGGTTAGGTGAGTGAGAGAAGGTGGACAGAGGGGGGAATTAGAGAGATGAGTGGCTTCGTGAATGGATAGTTGGATGGATGGTATGGCTTGCATGAACTTGATCAAAAGGAATTTGGGGACCCAGGCGCGAGGTGGTAAGATAGTGCAGAAATCGAACTGGTGAGTTTGGGACTTGGAGCTTGGTATTAAAAGAACATAGGAATCTCGCTAGCAAATGTAAAGTCTGCTCGTGGACAAGTAAACATTAGCACAAAGCTCCCAGTAGATCAGAATCTGCTGTTCCAGGTGTATCCCTGAGGATAAAGCTAGCCATGAATGTCTGTTGACTGAATGACAGGACCGTATGTGACAGGAGCCCACTAGGTTAGGTCTAGATACAGAAATCCAACCTTTTGGCTTACGGAAGCTGACAAAAACAACGGTGACTCCTGTGATCAGCCCACAATGAAGTAGAGAGGATGATGAATGGGTGCACAAGCTGCTATGAAAACAAGGTGGAAATTCTCTCCTAGCGTCCAGAGCTTTTACACGCAATTGTGCACACAGAGCACCAGGTCCTAAACCAGCATGCCTTCCCCTCGGATTCTTCAGCGGGCTCCCCTTTCGTGGGCTTTCTTGAATCCCAAAGTGTTCTGACAGGCAAGTCCCATGTTGCACTGCTCCTTGGGAGCCCGGGCTCCACCACTTCAGTCCCTGTGGTCTTCCCCACATAGAGGCTATTCAGTGCTTGTCAAATCTGTGCCTTCCAGAGCTGCCGGAGGGCTGGAGCGAGCCCCTGGAGAGCAAACCAATGTTGCCGAGCCCAAATTATTAGGGTGGGGCTGGGTGTGCTTCAGAGCCAAAGATAGCGCATCCACAAGAGTCTGCTTTCTAGATGGCCTGCACTGAATGGGATTCTTTTTTTTTTTTTTTTAAGTACAAGACATACTTTTCTTTTAAAGTTAACGAGAGAGAGAGAGAATTCAGAGTTAGTAAAGAAAACAAAGAGAAGGTTTCAGAAGTCCCTTAGCTTTGACCAAGCTCTTCCACATAGCTTCCATTTTGATCGCCACAAGATCCTTCTGAGGAGGTTCTCTCCTTTGGCAGCACGACAGAATCACCTGGAGAGTTATTTAAAATCCTGATGCCTTGGTCAGATCCCAGAACACATACTTAAGAATCTCAGGGATGGAGTGGTTCCAAACCATGGTTAATTCCAGTGTCAGCCCAGGTAAGGACAAGTATTCTGGGTACTATCTCCATTTGCCAAGGCTTGAGAGCCTCCAGAGGAGTGAAGTAAGTTGGTTCTAGGTCTCACAGCCTATAGAAGTGAGTTTCAAAACCCAGTCTTCTGTCCACTCTCAGACCCATCACCCTCCGTGTTTTCCCAGGTGTGGTTCCCATGGCCACCTGAGAAAAACAGTTCCTAACATACTGATACCTTACTGCATGCAAACACCCTGGTACGCACTTTACTTGCATTCACTCATTTCACCCCCCACATAACACTCGGCTAGCTCCACGGTTCCCTGCTCTCTGATAGTTCACTTTACACTACTTCACTTCTACAGAAGACCTACACTAATACCTGTTTTCCTAACAGAAAGAAACCCAAAGAGGACTTTTGCTGTTATGAAATGGGTCTTGGCTTCTTTGCTCTATGCATTTTGGCTTACAGAAGGTTTCACAGGAATGCCGTACTTTTCGATAGGGCAGAAACCTGTACCACAATTATCTCTAGTTTACAGATAAAGAAACTGAGGAACAGAGAGTTCAGGCCCTTACCTAACATCACACAGTAAGAGGAGCTGCCATTTAAAGATCTCCTTTGGCCAGCAGGAAGTGTCCCTGTTTCCTAGGACTCTGTCCTAGGCCCTCTTCTCATACTCTGCACTCCCAGAGATCTCATGTCTTCGCATGGTCATGTTCTTACTAGACACTCCCAAATCGTTGTCTTCAGCCTGTATTTCTCTCCTGAGTTCCAACCCTTTACATCCAAGCACCACTGGGATATGTCCTTTGGGCATCACAAAATGAACAGTTTCAAAAAATTGATCATGTTCCCCAAAATCCTTATTCTTCACATGCCACCACTCTCAGAGAACTGGACCACTAATCACTTCTTTGTTCAAGAAATGACTGTCATCTTTGAATCTACCATTTCCTTCATTCCCCATAACCAATGAGTAACCTTTCCTATTCACTCCTTCTTCTTGACCACTGTCCCACTCATGCCTTCAGCCTTGTACCACACATGGGAGTGTTATCCCAAATGGCTACCTTGCCTTAGTCTCTCCTCACCCACTGTATGCTATGACTGATGACTCTAAAACACAATTCTGCTCATGACACTCCTACAGTTGTCTCCAATGTCTTCAAAAAGGACAATTATCCAAATCCCTCATTTGGTTTTCAAGGTATGCAAAACCTTCCTGGATACAAAGAGCTTAAGTTCTTTGGCCAATAGCCAAGAAAAGACATTGGCCCAGGGTCTGACTATAAGAGGATGATATCAGTCCTAGAAAGAGGGACCCTGGTATAAGTGGAAATATTACCAACTTCCCATCTGCACTAGAGTTCCAAGGGTCACCTTCTCCATGGAACAGCAGCAACAGCTCCCATGAAACCCATATATTTATAGATTGAGGTTCTAGTCCTCATTTTCCACCACCCAGTCCCTCTGCTCACACCACATGGCCTCTTTATTATAGTTTTCTATTTGCGTCATACTATTTCGCGTTGCAGCACTTTGGTGCCTGCTATTCTTCTGGCGTAGAATGCCCTTCCTCCCTTCCCTTCCTGGGACACTTACTCAAGCTTCTCCCTCTGGATTCCAGGAACCCTTGCTGCTGCCTTGCACTGTGTCACCTGGCACACTGCTATTCATTGATCTCCCTGCATCTCCCACTAGACTGACTTTTCATCCAGTACCACAACCACTCCTTACCCTGGGCCTGGCAAACAGTTGATGCTAGATGTGCTGTAACACTTGCTTAATGAATATTTTGGATAAAGGAAGAATTATTTCACTACAGAAGATCACTGTTGATCATGCAGAAGATTCTCAGGAACCGTTTACTATCATCTTCTAGAATATTTTCCAGGCTTCCCTAACTAACTCAATCATTCCTGAAGTGGGGCAAGTCCATGAAAGTCCTATTGGATACGGTAAAATCTGGGCTGTAGCATCACACACAAGTCTGCACATAACACAGAACCCTTCAGTCCTCTGATCTCCAAGTACAAGTTAGCATTTCTGGGAGAATACGTGCCTATAGCTTCAACTTGATATTTGTAAGAACTGTCCTTTAGGATCAGAACAAAGCCTAGGTAATGATGCATTATACATAATTAACCAAAAATAATCATAATAAATATAGACATTATGAAAGTCTTCCCATTTTCTGGCTGCTATCAAACACCATAAAAGTCATGCAGTGGGGAAGAGGAAGTTTCCACAATCAACAGATTAGTTGCTCATCTGATTTTTGTTTCTTAGAGTTTTTCTGCTACCTTGTTTTTGCCTACTTCAGCAGCATTAAGATACCTGATCTATAATCGGATGTACCATTTTCTGCTTGCCGTCCATTGCCAAAAGCCCAGTTGAGACGACTGATACTTGAAAGAAAACAATCTAAGACAATGCAAACACTTCATTTCCCTGGAGTCTCCTCAAGCTGTTCTTATATAATTCAGAACACCAGAAAGCCTCAGAATTTGACTGCGATGCTTTATTTCATCATTTACATGCATCCACACCTGTCATTTCTTGGTGTAGGAGACAGTCACACAATGAACACTCCTATTTCTTCATTAACAGTTCTATTTTGGAGGTGCTTTTCATTTCAATGTACCTTAAAGTTTTCTCTCATAACCTCACTTAGAGTTTACCACTGAAAGAAAAAGAACATGACTATTGATGCACTTGGTCACTTTTATTTCCTGTCCAGCATGAACTGTAATTCATCGTATTCCATTTTCCCCTTGAGTGCTATGAAGCTCACTTCTAAGTTTTGTGCATTATTGCAAGAGATATTCTTACACTATGTATCTGGATCAACTAACTCTCTCTTCAGATTTCATGGCTCTTGACCTGTCGTCCTTATTGTGACAGTTTTTGGCTTTTGGTTTTTTGTTTGTTTGTTCTTTTAATGCCACCTCAAATCTCTTTGGCGGAAAAAAAAAAGCAGAGCATAATAATTTAGTGATGAAGAAGATACCAGTACCCAACCCCTTCCTTGAAATGTAATCACATTTGTCTTCTGAATTTAACAGAGGATTCAAAATTAATGGCTGATTTCAAGCACCTGAAATTTGACAGAGGGCTACGAGAACAGAGTAAGTGCTTTACTCACATTAGAGGTATGATCTCCCACAAACACTCTCTCATTGAAAACTTTACAGAGCTTAGCACAGTGCCTGATATAGGATAGGAACTCCATAAATACTTGTTGAGTAAACGAAGGCAAGTATCATTCATGGTCATCAAAGAAACTTCAGTTAATAGAAAACTTGAAACAATAAAAATCTTCCCCAAAAGGAGGAGGGGGAGGAGGATGGGTAGCTTGTATGCACAGCACTCTTAACCAGCACCACCCCTGTACAAAGCACTGGGCAAAACATCATGTATTAGTAATCCAGGAAGCCTGTATTATTACACTCATTTCAGAGTGCTCAGAGCAGCTTCAGCACCACTCGGAAGTGCTGGGGTTTGGACTCTGGTCTGCATGTTGCTACAGTCTATGTTCTCCATCACTATCCTGTACTTCATGGATGTTTTTGAATATTGATACCACCTCTATAACTTGGTCATATATTCAGGACATGAGACTTATAAAAGTTCATTTAAATATGACCTTTTTTTCACCTTGCTGATTCCTTAAACAGCTTTTTCATTCTGGAGCCACAAACTAGGAGGAGGCATACTACAGAGGGGAGGATGTGGATGATTTATGATATATGTGAATACATGTACTACATAAAGCACTCAACTCCTCAATCACAAATGCCTCCTCCCTTCAAGTGTACCGAGTGATTTTTCACATCGGTTGTGTCATTTAACTCTAAAAGCCTCAGAGGGGGTTGCCTGGCGGCTCAGTCCCTTAAGCGCCTGCCTTCGGCTCAGGTCATGATCCCAGGGTCCTGGGATCAAGCCCTGCATCGGGCTCCCTGTTCTTTGGGGAACCTGCTTCTCCATCTCCCTCTGCCTGCAGGTCCCCCTGCTTGTGCTCTCCCTCCCCCTCTCTCTCTCTGTCAAATAAATGAATAAAATATTTAAAATAAATAAATAAATGAAAGCCTATAGAGTAGGTTGTAGTACTTCTGCCTTCCAGACAAGGAAACTCAGCCTGAGATCAAATGATACAACCATCTCTGGTGATGGCACCTGGATGGCCAAAGCCCACCTGGTTTCAGAGAATGTGCACTATGCCTTTTTCACTGCACAACTGTGACCTCCTCATGCCCTCAGCCTGGTGCCACCTAATGAGATGGTGTTTTAACCATGAAAAATAATTATTTCTGCATATTCCAGATATTTGGGGTAGAAATAGAGGGTGTAGATATACAGAGGTCAGGAATATTTTGGAATAGATGAACCAGAAGGAGCTGGGCCTGTATGCCAGCTGATCTGAGTTGAACGCTGAGCCTAAGGGGGTATAAGGAAGGAAGCACCTACACCAACTAGGAACGGTGTTTGGATTCAAGCAAAAGGACTACTTTCTGTGTGTACGGTATTAACCCCTAGCTAAACGTGCAGTCAACTAAAATGAAAGGTTTTTTCACAGCAGTACAGCTGAGCCTCCGAGTCTCCTCTCATTCATGTGTCTGGCCTTAAGCAATTGAGTTTGGGATCTGACATGTACATAGACCCACATCCAATCTACCCAGGCTCCTGGTCTCTCTTTCAACACCTCAAATTCCTCATCTCCCTGTCTCCTTTTCATCACCACCTTGAAAACAGTGGATGAGAACCAAACAGACTCACAGCTCCCTGTCACACTTCCGGAGGTCATATGGGGATGTAGGCCACATCAGGCCCTGGCTCTATAGGTTTTCTTACAAGGTCTCCGAACAGACTGCTACTGCATGTCCCTACACTGTTCCGTCTGCCCTCTCTTCCCTCCTCAGCCTGCCGCCCACCCTCTCAAAAGTCCGCTCAGTTCACATGGGATCCCACCCCAAAACTAGAGCATGCCTTCCTCTTACTCACACAGCACTTACTGCATTCTACTGAAGTCACTGCTTCCCACCTCCCTCACTATACTGGGCATTTTCCAGAACAGAGATTTACATCTTATTGTTTTTGTATCCCAAGTGCCTAGCATGGAGCCTCTCACACACCAGGCAACATCAGAAGTCTGAAGAATAAAATGAATGTGGTCCACACTTCAATTCTTGCAAGTTTCTACCTATCTGAAGCCTCTACTTATGAGAATTTATGTTTGTAATAGGTGCCAACATTTTCACAGAACTTCAAATTACATTACCACCCCAGATCCTCAGAGCAGCTCTAAGATATGGGAATCATCATGACTCAGCTCAGACAGAGAAACTAAAGCTCGGAGAGTGACAACGGCCTAAAGTCACACTGTGAGAAGTAACAGGACTGGCATCTGGGCCTTCTGGGCCTTCCCTCTCCACCACACTGCTGGGCCTTGAGGGCCAATTGCCAAATCTACGCTATGTGATTTTTCACGTGTCACCACCATGCACACCACAAGGCCAGTCTAGAGAACATGTACCATGTACTCTTACCAGAACAGCCTTGACATCCCACTGCTATTTCTTATTTGCTGTCCCCAAGAGACTCCATTCCTAGACTGTGGACTGTGCTCATCTCTTTTCATAAACCGGGACTATCTGGGCACCCGTTCTCCTTCCACCCAAGCCCAAAGCAAGTCCTGGGGAGGGGAAGGGCAAAAACCCTGCCTGCTAGAAAAGGAAGATCCCAATTCAGAAAAATGCCTTTCCCACCTCCAGGTGTAAGAACCCCACCCTAATCTTAGGCTGCCTCCCAAGGAAGTAGCTCATTCACATGGCCCATGTTCATCCTGCCCAGGAGGTGTTCCTGGAATTGTCTTGGAGGACACTAAAATCCTACTTGGAATGCACTAGGAACCTTGGTATCCAGAGGAACCCTGCTGGCCATTATTAACCAAAATGAAGAGGATAGCTGATCCCAGAGTAACTCATCTGTACCTATGGGGTGCTTAAAGAAGCACCCACCAGCTGTGACTTCTAAAACTGGAGTTCTTAGGAAAGTGATCTTTCCAGGTTCCCCACTGCCTGGTATTGGAGCTTCGCATGCTCACTCTGCTTCCCTTTGCTCCCAAAATAGGTGTGTAGACATGAGGTCCCAGCTGGCAAGCTGAGGAGGGGCCTTGGACCCTCCATGAGTTTCCCCCTTAGGGAAAAGACACAGGGCTGGCAAAGTCATGTGCTAGGTGATAAATAAGGAAAGAAAGATGTGTTTAGATTTCATAATGGCTCTGTTTCTAACATCACTTTCATTTTTACATTGCAGACAGGATTTGGTGACTCTTACTCATAGTCGCATCACTGAGGCCAGAAGAGAGATTGCATCTTTACCCTGACTGGCCCTCACAGCTGTGTGGCTGAGCTTGGCGGGTCCTGCTGGGTCTGAAACTTTGATTCCTTGACCCCCTTTTCTCTCAGTAGCTGGTTCCAAACCTCCACCTTCTCCTCAAATAAGAGCCGCACCCACCCCAAACTGGCTCACTCAGCCCCAGCAAGAAAGACTTGGATCCTGCATGCTCAGGTTTCCACCACACTCCAGTCCTGCCTCTCTTCTCCCACCAGAGCCCCAGGGGCCCATTCTGTCCCTAGGCTCCTCTCCCCGCAGTCATCCCCTCTATTGCACCAGCTCCCCCATTCAATTATGCTCCCATCTCTCACACTGCAGGATGAACACTCCGTCCAACTCCCCTCCAGCTATTGCCTTAGCTCTCACTGCACCAGGCTCAAGACTCTTCCTCTGTGGACCTGCACAGCCCATGCTGGCTTCAGGCCCACTCTGCTACTGAAACAGTTTCCCCAAGGTCACCGTGGCCTTTTGTTGGCCAAACCCAGCAGCTGGTCTGAGAGCCCATTCCCCCCACCATTGCCCATTCCACCATCCTCCCTAACACTTCATCCCCAACCCTGAACGCTCCTGGCTCTGCAGCCGCCCCACCATCCACTCTCACCTTCACCCCACCCCGACCCAACCACCCCCAGGCATTACCAGCACAAGCCCTCTTTATCAACAGACCTGCCCATGGAAATGGACAGCAGAATCTGGGAGGGTCAAAGGTACAGTCATGTGACCTGAAAGGTTAGCAGGTTTGAGCTAACACATCCCAGAGCATCCATCTCTCCTCACCTGTAATAGGGAAAAATCTCCCAGTTCTGGTGCCAAGAACCCATCAGCCTCTGCAGTTCCTGTTTTCCAAGATTCCTGGAATGACCTAGTCCCCTTTAGAATGACACAATCCTTCTTTAGATATGTTAAAACTCCAGATAGCCTTGCTCTGGTCAGATGTCCATCCCTTTTCGGATCTACATATCTCTGGTCCCATCTCTGTTTTGCTAGTTTATAGCTGGCCCCTTAAAAGTCTCCCTCATTTACAAGTGGTTAACACACTGATGTGCTGCTGCTCTGGGTATCAACAGCAAGGATCCTGTGACTGGCATGAGATCATCACCCAAGTTAGTGATCTTTCCGCCTCCTAGCTCCTTTTCCCCCTCACCCTGGCCCAGCCGTCTCCTTCAGTTCTCCTCAAAGGCCTCCTGAACTCCCTCCTATCCTGCAAGCCCCAGCCCCTTCCTGTGTTCAGACAGAGCCAATGGGTTTCCCCCTGGGTTCCCTCCCACAACCATAAACTTACCATACTGGAGTACTGATTATTCTTGACATTCTACTAGAGCCATTTGGGGCTTGATGTCACATTTATTTTCATTTTTAAACAGAATGTTAAAAAGCAATTATAACTTTGCCTGATACCTACACAAACACTGGGCACTATTATGTCAATAAGTTGGTAAATGTTTCACTTGCTGGTTTCCAGCTGCCATGGAGAGAGATCCTACCATTTGCCAGATGCTCAGATGCTCCCTAGAGAACATATCTATAACGTGTATTATCCGTAGGGGGCGAGGGGGGGAAGGAGGGTTGCAGTAAATAACAGTTTTAGGGTGGCTGAACGTTTCATATCTATTTTTTTTTAATATAAAAAGAAAGACGTGTAGTGGAAAAAACTTGGATTCACCTTGGACAAAACTGAACTCTAGTCCTGACAGCACCACTTACTAGCCTTGTACTCTCTGGGACTCAGTTTCATCACCCATACAGTGGGCACAAATGACAGTAAGACTGCCTGCCTCTCTGGGGATGGTCATGATAACAGATCTGAAAACCCTTTGTGAGCTGTAAACTATTACTCAAATGGGCAACAAAGTAGTTTTTGCCGGCAGCGCTGATGTTTTGTGCTAGAAAGAAAAACTGGGACTGTGAAGAATCAAGCAGCCCATCTTTCCCCTGACCCAACTGGGTCACTTTGGACTTAAGATGCCTGTGTGTATGGTATTCACAGGATTCCTTGGGAGTTAGAGATAAAGGAAATGGTAACTAGTTTCCAAAAGTCAAGAGTCTGGAGCAATTCTTGAGGCACTCAACAGCATTAACCTTTATGCAGAAGCAAATTGTGAACATTTATCCCCACCTCCTCTCCAGCGGTAATAATATTGGCCACAGCAAGATTCACTGACAAGGAAAAAAGAAATTCACTATCTACCCATAACATGAGCCACTGGCCATTCCCCGCCCACCCTCATCCTCCTGGTCTGGTAGCTAAAGGTGCCTCCGACACAGATGACCTTGGGCTGGTCACTTCAGTTTCCCGTCCTCCCTCCCACTTCATCTCTCAGCTGGGCACACTGAAAGAGCACCTGCCACACAGTTACTGTAAGAGCATCAAGTGAGGTCATATATTTGAAAGAGTCCGGCAGACATTTAACTGTTTACCAAGCTGTTTACCATGTTAATGATCAGCATTATTTACAGTAAGCACGTGAGACACGTATGAAGGAAGCCTAATGACATTCCATTTCTTAGCCCAACCAGGCAGAAGTTCCTTTAAAAAAGAACCTAGTTTGGTGAATTCTCCTTGTACTTAACGGAGCCACAGGGAGAGGGTATCCACCAGGGTCAAGAGCAGAGTAGCTTTGGGATTTTTAGGTTTAAGGCCTGCCTGCATCACTAGAGATGACAATTTGCATAATCTTGGGCAATTTATTTAATCTTTGTGAGCCTCCAGTTTTTCCTCTGTATAAAGAGAATAATAATAGCACTTACCTCACCGCGTTGTTATGTTGATTATTCTAGATAATCTGCTCAAAACAATTCACACAATGACCAGCTCCTTGCAATGGTTAACAATGTCAGTTTCTGGAGGTAGATAGGCTAGAGAAAGGAAGGGAGAAGGCAGTGGAAGGTATTAACTGGTAAATAATTTGTATTTTGCTCCATACCACAGGTCATTCTCATCTTAGGAAATACACAAAAAGTGTGCATATTGGCAAGAACTGAACCACGAAAGATGAGAATTGTATTGCTCATGATGCTGGAGAGATGGGAAGGTGACTCCTTCTCCTTTCTCTCTTGTCACCATGTTGCTTGCACAGAGGATACAGTTTTATTATTTTCTGGGGGAGTTGAAAAGGAAAAAACAAGCCTCACCCTTAATGGTAGTAGCAGCTAGCTCTGAGGATGCCTTCAAGACCACAAGTCTTAGGCAGGTGGAGACAGAAGTCTGAAGTTGCAGGAAGAAAGGTCAGAAAGGTATTAAAGTGACAGAGTCCCACAGAATTTGAAATAAAACCCATGTTCCTTCCTGGAGCCTAAAAGCACCCCCTTGAACATAGGAGGTTTGCAAGATCCACTTGGCTTCCTCCCCACACTTGCGTCTCCTCCAGCACTAGGCTAGCCCCTTCTGCCTCTCACACCCCCGGGGGCTCCTTTCACCTGCGCCAGATACTTGCCTGTTTGCGAGTCAGGCCTCTGGGCAATGTTACCTCCTTCTAGGGGCCAGCCCTAATCATTCCATTTCATTATTCTTTTTCTTTCCTCTTCTTCATAAGGCTATCTAAAATTACCTCATTTGTTTACATGTTTATTAGGTCCCTTTCTTTCTCTGGAATATAAACACCGTAAGATCAGGGACCTTATCTGTCTCCCTTGGGCCACTGGATTTCCAGCAATGGAACACTGTCAAGGCACTCAATTAAGCATTTAAGAATAAAGGAACAAGTGATTACATGTCAATTGAAAAGGATGAGAGGATTAGTAAGGGGGCAAATCACCAGTGCCCCACCTCCCAGTCGACTGATTTGTGCATGCACACATCCTTGGGCAGAATTTCAGGCATTTTAGCCAAAGAGCAGATGGCAGCCAAGGCCGAAAAATTGGTAGCACTTGGCACGAGAGGCTCCTGCCATAATAGAAACCTGTAAATTTGACTTCAGCAACATCAGCCTTCTGCATCTTCAGGCATAAACCTGCTGATTAGACACGGCCAATTAGATGTTTGGGCTTCGGCGCAGCCATGAATATAAGGCCAAATAGTCCATTTCCTTCCCTAAATAAAAAAACAAAAGACAAAATCTAGCTCAAGAGAAACAAATTCCTGGGGAAAAGCACAGCTCACTTTGATTCAGCCCACATTTACTGGGCCAAGTCCTACAGCAGGAAGAACAAGATTCAGAGCATGTCTCTCCTAGCATCTTATGACCAGAAGGAGAAAAACAAAGCAGAAAGAGTAAAGAGTAAGGAAATGACGCGAAGATCAAAATACCCCGGGAGCCCTGGAGGAGGGACTGAGAAGCCCCTGCTAAAATAAAGCCAGGCGCTCTGCACCTGAGAGGTGCAAATGCGACCCACAGACAAATCCACAACAGAACAGCCTGTGAGAATCTCACCAGCCTTCCCTGCTCCCACCACAAAGATGCCCTGTAAGGTCTGAATCCTCTTATCCTTTTCCTGGCTCTGCAAACAGGGGCAAGCCTGGGGGTAGGCTGACAAACTGTTCCGTCTGTTTGCAGAAAGCAGGACAAGATCTTGAACCACTCAGTTCCTCAAGAACAGCTAGTTCTTCTGACCACAGCTTGGGCAGTTCTAGAGACTGCCTGGAAGCAGGTGAAGGAGGGCCTCTGAGCTCCAGGAGAAGGCAATCTAGTGTCTCCTTTTAGCAATGAGTCTGCTCCAGAAAAGGCCGTACCTAAGAGCCTTATGGACCCTTTCATAATAATAAAAACAAAGAAGAAGGGGAAGAAGAATAAGAGGAAGAAGAAGAGGGAGAAGAAGGAGAAGGAAGAGGAGGAGGAGAGGGAGGAGAAGAAAAAGAAGGAGGAAGGGGAGGAGAAGAAAAAGGAGGAGGAAGGGGAGGAGAAGAAGAGGGAGACGTAAAAATAGAAATGCCCCTTGCAGTCTATCATGTTAAGAGTGCTGCTGTTTACACACCTGAGGTGTACCTCCATGCAGTGGTTTGTGGAAATAGCCAGAGCTTCGGGGTCCATGTTTGTGGCTTCAGTCCTGTACCACATGGCACCTTCCCTAGCAACTCCCTCTCTGTGCCTCAGTTCCTTCATCTTCAGTCTGAGGAACCCAATGACAACCATCTTTTTCAAACTGCAAGTTGTGGTCTATCCATAGGTAATAAAATCAATACACGGAATTGCAATCAACATTTTTAAAAAAGTGAAATAGAAGAGTTTAGAATATAAACTATCTGGGTACTGGGAAGTTAACAGGTAAGTGTTACCATTGAAATTTTTATTTCATCTATAAACACATATGTACTAGGACACCTGGGTGCCTCGGTTGGTCAAGTGTCTGACTGTTGATCTCAGCTCAGGTCTTGATCTCAGGGTTGTGAGTTCAAGCCCCACACTGGGCTCCATGCTGGACGTGGAGCCTACTAAAAAACAAAAGCAAAAAACATATGTGCTGAAATCAATAAAAATGTATTTGTTTTGTTTTTTAAGTTCAAAACATACTATGTGGAGTTTTCCAGGCTAGTAGCAGAGACAGACCAACCAGTAAGTGAGTACTACTCCCTGCCTAATGGGCATTTTCCCATTGTTTGCCTGAGGGGTGAGCCGTGCTCCAGGTGAACAGGGGATTAGGCTCATGAATAAATTCAAAGAGAATAAATCCAAAGTGAAAGAGAATGCACCCAGACAGCCTGCACCATGAACCTTCCTCCTCAAATGACAAGACTTCCCTGACTTCTAACACCCTACACTAGCCTTGCTTGTTTTTTGAACTCTGTCTAAATGGAATCACGGTATGAACTCTGTGGACACAATGACCTAGCAAAGGAGATGTTCAATGCTGCATTTATTGTTCAGCATGACATCAACCAGAAAGCACTGCGAAAATAATATTATGATTATTGAACGAAGGCCTGTTATGTAGCAAACTGTGCTGAGTGATGGAAAAATATTTGAGTTCATTCCACGAAGCCTATGTGATTCAAGGAGTAAGTATTATCCTCATTTTTCAGGAAAGGAAACTGAGGCAACAGAGAAGTTGTGATAGGACATTCCAAGGTCACAGAACCTGAGAACAGCCAAGGCAGGGTTGGAACCCTTATCTGTCCGCCTCCAGAGTCCTTTCCATTACATACCTCTTCCATAGGGCTGAGCTCTTCTGCAACAAAGTAGGGGTGAAATAGCAGTTGGTTCCGTGCCTGCCGAACCAGCGGGCATTGCACAAGTATGCCAGTCCTCCCTTGCCTGACTTTCACCCACACTTGGTGAACTGAGCTGGTTTACATTTCTAAGGAAGCAATCCAACGACCCTTCATGAAGCCAGGAGGTTCCAGAAGGCCTGAATTACACTGAGAGGTCTAATTTATGGGGACATTCTTATTGCACAAAATTTCTTCCAGAACATTTGGTCCTCTGGGAATTCCCCAAATTGCCAACGATTAGACAGAAAATTCCATCTCCCTCTCCCTGGTTCCTTCATAGTATCCAGCGTTTTTCCCGGACCTTACCTATGAGCCTATCTCCTTCTTGGGCTCCTCTGGCAACTCTTTACTACCCAGAGAAATTTGAGATTTCTTGTTTTTGTTTTTCTATTAATTGTAACTACATTTCATGACTTCATAGACAAAGCCACATCTAACCAATGGCATTAGTCAATAACCTGTTCAGTGTACCCAAGAATAGAGGTTAAAGGGATCCGTGTATCAATTTTCTTCATATTAGAGATTTTAGAGCTTTTATATTCACCCTCCAGATTACAACATACCTACTATACCAGAGTTCCAAGGAAATTAGTCAGGCCCAAAATTAAACTTTAACCTTGTTTCAAATTAAAAATACAATTTACCACATTAGTTTCATATGTTTCTATTTCCTGGCCTCAAAAACACTAACAGCTCCTTGACTAGAGTAGTTGAAATCCTACTTAGCACTCAATAACTGACACAACTTCCCTGGCCCCCAGGCAAGACTAATTGAGTGATCCTTTTGCTCCCACAATGCTTTGTAAAGTTTTACAGGCTTGTTCTTCCATCCCTTACCAGCCCCCCAAACTCTGAACTTCCCCCAGGGCAGTATTGTATTCATTTCTATCCTGGTATTTACCCCCAACTCGGGCAGGACAAGCCTCCCTGCACACAGTAAGCCTTCGAAATTCATTGTTACATTGAATTAATTTCTAAATAAGCTTTTTATTGAAGCATAATGTGGATATAAAAAGGTGCACAATCATGCTTACATGTTCACAAAGTGAAAGAGAATATATCCAGCGCCCAAAAATGCCTGCACCATGATCCTTCCACCCCAAATGACATGACTTTCCTGACTCCTCTAACACCGTACGTTAGCTTTGCTTGGTTTTGAACTTTGTATAAATGGAATCACATGAACTCTCTTGGTTTTGGCTTATTAAACACTAGGCTGTTTTGTATAGCACTGGTTCATTTATTCTCATTTGCTACATAGCATTCCACTCTGACTGTGCAGTTATTTATTTAACCATTCTACTGATGATGGACATTTGGGTAGTTTCTAATTGGGAGCGCTTATGAATAGAGTTGCTAGGAACACTCTTGGATATTTCTTTCTGTTAAGTATTTACCTAAGAGTACAATTGTTCAGCTTAGTGGATACTGCCAAACAGTTTTTATGGTGGTTGTGGAAATTGACAAACTGATTCAAAAATTTATATGAAAATATGAAAGGCCAAAAAATATCCAAGACAATTTGAACAAAGTTGGAGGTCTCACACTACTACATATTATAAAACCACAGTAATTAAGACAATGTAGTTTGGACACAAATAGACCAATGGATTGGAAGAGAGAATTCAGAAACAGATTCATAAATATAGATTACTTGATGTATGAAATAGGTGACATTGCAATGTAGAGGGGAAAGAATGATGTTTTCAATAAATGGTGCCAGATCAATTGGATAAACACATAAAAAAAAATTTAACCACACATTAAAATCAACTCCAGATGGATTATAGATCTAAATGTTAAAAGCAACAATAAGGCTTTTAAAAAAAAAAAAAGAAAGAGAGGAAAAAGAGAGAAAGAAAAGAAAGAAATACACACACAAAAAAACCAATATGACTTGGGGTAGGCAAAAATTTCATATAAACAGGACATAAAAAGCATTAACCATAGGGGCGCCTGGGTGGCACAACAGTTAAGCGTCTGCCTTCGGCTCAGGGCGTGATCCCAGTGTTATGGGATTGAGCCCCACATCAGGCTCCTCTGCTATGAGCCTGCTTCTTCCTCTCCCACTCCCCCTGCTTGTGTTCCCTCTTTCACTGGCTGTCTCTACCTCTGTCGAATAAATAAAATCTTAAAAAAAAAAAAAAAAAGCATTAACCATAAAGGAAAAATGTGATAAATTGGACTACTCTATTTTTTTCTAGTCCTGTCTTTAATTTTTAAATTGGACTATTTTAAAAATAAGAACTGTTCATCAGAAGACACCATTAAAGGGCTGAAAACACAGCACAAATTGAGAAAAGCTATTTGCAACAATAGATCCAACAAAGGACTTGTAAACAAAACGTATACAGAACTACCCATCACTTACAGAAAGATAGAAAATCAACAGGGAAAAAAATGTGCTGAAGGAGGAGGAAGAGGAGAAGCTTGAATGGGCAGTCACACACACACACACACACACACACACACACACACACAATATGTTTCTCATATTGGCTCCAAAGGGCCAATAAATATATGAAACATTGCCTAAGAAATGCAAATTAAAAGTACCAAGGCTGCTCCAGAGAATGGCTAAAATGGAGAGGTCAGGTAATAGAATACTCAGAATGTGGAGTAACTCAAGCTCTCATACACCGCTGCCGGTTGTAAATATCCATCTGTCCACTGAATTTTGTTTACCAGTATCTGTTCCAATTTTTCTCTCTCCCCAGCTCCCAGAGTAATGGACTGGAGTTGGGGAGGGGGGTAGCTAGGCAGCCCCCACAATTGTTAACACCAAGCACGTGCAAACCTCTATTCTTTTTCTTCTCTCCTATCCACTCAGGCATCAAGCATTCCCTGAGCCTTATACTAGCCCCCCGCCCTTACCCACAAGGAATATGTTCCAAGATCCTCAGGAGATGCCTAAAACCCGAGATGGTACTGAACCCTACATAAGGTTTTTCCTACACGTACACACCTATGAAAGTCGAACATATAAATTAGGCACCAAGAGATGAACAATAGTAAGAACAATTGTAACAATACACTGTGACAAAAGTCACATGAGTGTGGTCTCTCTCTTTCCCCAACTATCTTACTGTGCTGTACTCACCGACTTCTTATGATGAGGTGAGGCAATCAGACGCCTGCGTCGTGAGACAAGGGAGGTGGATGACGCAGGCGTCATGACGTCAGGTCACTGTAGGCTACTATTCACCGTCTGCTGATTCGTCAGAAGGCTGCCGTCCGCTTCCTGACCAGGGATGACGCGGGCACTGAAACTGCGGGAAGCGAAACCGCAGATAGAAGGGGAAGACTGTATTTTCTGGTTGAGAGAAATACGGAATACGGTTGGGAATAAGATTCATTTCGGACCAGGCGGGGCTCACAAGCTCCTGGAGAAACAAACAGGCACACACTCTAAACAACATGTGATCCTTATCTCATCTGAATACCCTTTTTCACCGTTCCTAAATATGTTCCCAAAATGAATTCCTAGAATTCGAAGTCACGCTCATTTTTATTTCTCTACAGGTTCTAGTTCCAAAGTTGCCTTCCTAAAAGGTTGGACCAACGTACACTTCCACCAGATGGGTATGCCCTGTTTATCAACTTGGTTGTTAAAAAGTAGTATCTTGTTTTACTTATCTCTTTGATCTCCAATGAAACTACATTTTTAAAATGCATTTGTTGGCGATTTTTCTTTCTTCTTTTCTAATTGGCAGTTCACACATTTTGTCCACTTTTCTTATAATTTTAAAAGAAGGCTCTGTAGCAAGGATATTAACTTTTCACTTGTTTATACTTTACAAATATTTCCCCAATATTTTTCCCCTTTAATTTTATTTGTGATGGGTTTTTCCCTACCTATATGAATTTTAAGTGTTTATATAGTAAAATCTGTCCATCTGTTGTAACTACTGTATTTTTGCAATATACCTCGGAAAGCTCTTTCCATTTCAACATTATGAAAATGGTTATATATTTTTTTCTAATATGGTTTCATTTGTTATCTTTATATACTTAAATTGCCTGGAGTTTATTTTACATGAGGTGTGAGATAGCTCTGGTGAGGTATGGGGAGTGTGTGTGTGTGTGTAAACTTTTTTCTGAATGCTAGTCAGTTTTTCCATCACCATTTGTTAAAGAATGTGCACTTCCCCTACTCATTTGTCCGTGTTTGGATGATGTAATTGAATAACGAAATTTGGTATCAAAAGTCCCTGCCTGGCCATCCGGGAGGACAGATTGACCTGGGGTGGCCAGGGTGGAGCTATGGAATAGGAGGTTCAGTTGTTGCAACAGTGTTGGAGAAAGGGTGAGTGCCTAAATTACAACAGGCTCATGAGAGGTGAGGAGAGAGGACTGATAGCCATTGTCTTCCCCCTCTACTCCCATATCCCTCACAAGGCTGCCCTTCTCCAGTCTGTAAGCTTCATCCACCATCAAGGGAGGGAACAAAGCCTGGTAGCTAATCTTGGAGAATCTGAAGTCAGATTCCTGCGTTAAATGCTGACTTTACCACTCACGTTAGACTTGTGATCTCAAACAAGTGCCTTGATATTTCTGGTTTTCCCACCTGCGAAGTGGAGATAATAGGAACACCAATTGAACCCATCAAGAAAGATATAAGGAGCTAATTCATATGAGGCTCTTATCCTACTGCCTGGCACAGACTAATCTCTACTAGTCCATAATGTTAACCGTTCATTTTAAAGGAAAATTGTGACCATCACGTTTCTCAATGGAACAAAACTCCAGTCTTACCTTTGGATGGGTTTGGAGGTCTGACCTTGAAATAGAGCAGTGAGAGGAGCAAGAGGTAGGGGCAAGATGGTAGAAAGGATTCCAGTCCAATGGTTGAAGGTGTTGGTCTAGAAAATGCTTTATTTGGGAGGCCTCTATTCTTTAAGATATACTTACATAATAGAGCCTCAGAACTAAGGACTACCATGAATAAAATAAATTAGCATATTAACTAACAGTGGGCTATATTCCCTCCCCCACCCTATTTTTAAACACAACCAACGGCTTATCTGTGTAAAGCTTCAGTTAGAGGGGGAGCCACAGGTGTCTTTCTTTTCTTCTCGTATTTTTTGGAGAATGAGATAATGACTACAGTTGATTGACTCCCTCAAAGGTACAGTACTAACCCTTTAAAAGTTATCTCATATAACACGCCCTCTGTAATAACGCTGAGGTTATTACCATCTGCAGTATACAGACCAGGAAAGGGAGTTTCCTAGAAATGAGGAAGTAATTTGCATGCAGCCACCATTACTAAGGACAAAGATTCAATCCCAGGTCTCAGTGACTCCAACACCCAAGGCTCTAAAACCAACAATGAACCCATGACTGTCGAACCCATGACTGTCGAACCCATGACTGTCGAGATGGAATTTTGGAGACTGGGAAGTCCAGCTTGACAGATAGGAGAAATTCCTTTCTGAAGGATTTAGTGCCTTCTATTTATGTATAAACTGGTCAAGTCTGGAAGGACTTTGGAAGTCATTTAATTCAGTTTCCTCCTTGTACAGATGAAGAAGCTAGAGCCCAGAACAAAGCGCTGTGCCCCAGCCAACTGTTCACTGACCACTCCACTAGAGTCTTGGGTCTCTTCATCCTGTGCAGTGCTTGTAATCTCCACAGGGCCTCAAGATCAAAGGCCCAGAGATGGAGTGGAAACATGCTTGGTGCCTCACAGTGTACACAGTGAAAAAGACATGGTCCTGGCCCAAAGAAGTTGGCACATCAGCAAGGGAGAGGATTTGGGCCCACAGACAGCAAACATGGTGAATGAAAACGTGAAAAGCACTTCGAGGTCTTTAAAGGGTTTCATCCCTCTGGGAAGAATCTGGGAAGACTTCCTGGAGGAGGCTGCAAGAGAGCTAGGTCTGCAGCACAAATGACAGGAAGAGCATTCCTAGATTGGACTACTAATAATGAAAGCTAACATTTATTAAGCTGAACCATGCAGCTTCTGCATGAAATGCCTTATATGTATTAATTTCTGTAAACCCCACCTCAACACTATCAGATGGGACAAAAATTATCCCCATATCAGAGAAAGGGAAATCGAGACACAGAGGATAATGACTTGCCCAAGGACACACAGCTGGGAAATGACAGTTCCAGAATGAAAATGCCAGCTGGAGTGACTCCTGCATTCTCGACACCTGAGGGAAGACCCAGAGGTCAGCAATGGGGGCAAGGATGTAGGATGAGGGGTAGAAGATAGTTTGTTTTTTTTCTAGGACAGATAAAGTTCCAATTGACCCCAGGCTCTTCCCTGGCCATCTTGGGCCTCCTGAGGTAGGCAAGGAATACTCAGTGAGGGTCAGGACTGGGACCCACTGGCCTCTGGGCCTGCCATGAGACCTTCCAGAGGCCACCAGGACTGAGCTAACGGGTCTTGGATGAAGAGCCACAGAAGCCGTCTGGCTCACTGTGAAACCACAATGTCCAGGAACCCATCCTGACTGATCTTACACCAACCCCAGGGGCTCCATGGCACCAGGCCTTGGACCTTAGTCTTAGACTCTGGCAAATATTTTCCAAATGCCAACCATAGCTGTGGCTTAGCCCACCTGGGGGCAGTAGATTTGGAGGTGAGAGCACAGGCTGCCGCAGCAGCCCAAGTCTGGCTCCAAGAGCTGTGGGGTCTAGGGCCAGCTCTGACCCTCTCTGGACTTCAGGGAGCATCTGGAAGGATCAGCCTGACCTTGTGGGCTTAGGCATCTGTGCAACCACATGGATGTGGGTCTGCACAATGCCTGGAGCCCATGGGTGCTTAATAAATGCTGAATTCCTGCACTTGATCTTGAAACTCCTCTTCTTTTTTGGAGCAGCCTGAGAGTAAATAGACTGGGCCCAGACCTTGGTTCCTTATCTTCCCTAAGAACAGATCCAAAGGCCCTTTGAGTGTTGAGAATGTCACTGCTAAGCAGTGCAAGAAACAGGAGACAAAAGGAACAACGTGGGGAGTGATGAAGTTCTGTGAACCGATATAAAGTCACTCATCAGGGTGCCTGGCTGGCTCAGTTGGAAGAGCGAGCGTGCAACTCTTAATCTTGGGGTCATGAGTTCGAACCCCACGTTGGGTATAGAGATTACTTAAATAAATAAATACACTTTAAAAATTTTTTTAAAGAAATAAACTTACTCATCAGCTTCTTCCCAGTCTGGTGATGGTGGCCTTCCTCGGACTGCACCCACTACTTAAAGGGGGGAGCTTCTTTCAGCTCTTCTCCACCCCAGACTTTCTCAAGTTGCCATCATTCACCCATTAACTTCTCGCTGAATGCCTACCCAAAATGCTGGACACAAGATAACTCAAAGGCCAATGGGAAAACAGCCTGAGTATCCTTTGATAAATAACAGATAAACAAAATGTGGTATAGAAATACAATGGAATATTATTCAGCCTTAGAAAGGAATGAAATTCTGACACTTGCCACATCATGAATGAACCTTGAAGACATTATACTAAGTAAAATAAGCCCATCACAAGAGGACAAATATTGTATGATTCCACCCACGCAGGGTATACAGAGTAGCCAAATTCATACAGAACGGAGAGTAGAGGTCTCCAGGGGCTGGGCAGAATGGGGAAAGGGAGGTTAGTGTTTAATGGGTGTAGAATTTCCTTTTGGAGAAATGAAAAAGTTCTGGAGATGAATGGCAGTGATGATTACACAACCATCAATATATACAAGTATATTCACAATGTGAATATACTTAATAACTCTGAACTATACAGTTAATGCTTAAAATGGTGAATTTTATGTTGTGTGTATTTTACCACAATTTTTTTTTAATTTTATGTCTTTTAGTAACTGATTGGATAAATAAACAGCGGTACATCCAGACGATGGAATATTATTCAAGTGGTAAAAAGAAATGAAGCTATCAAGCCATAAAAAGACATGAGGAACCTTAAATAGACAGTAAGCATAAGAAGCCAATGGGAAAAGGCTACGTGCTCCATAGCTCCAACCACCCGACATTCTGGAAAAGGCAAAGCTGTGGAGTCAGTAAAAGGATCAGTGGTTGCCAGAGGTCGGGGAGAGGAGAGGGATGAAAAGGCTGAGCACAAGGGACTTTAGGGCAGGGTGGATACATGTCATTACACATTTGTCCACATCCTTGGCATGTATACCACCGAGGGTGAACCTTAATGTAAACTAGGAACTTTGGGTACCTGGGTGGTCAGTCAGTTGAGCACCTGCCTTCGGCTCAGGTTATGATCCCAGGGTTCTGGGATCGAGCCCCGAATCGGGCCCTGTGCTCAGCGGGGAGCCTGCTTCTCCCTCTCCCTCTGCTGCTCCCTCTCTCTATCAAGTAAATAAATATAATCTTAAAAATAAAAATAAACTATGGACTTTGGGTGATTGTGTGTCACTGTGGGATCAATTGTTACAAATATGCCACTCCGATGGGGGCATGTTGATATAATAGGAGAGGGAGGCTGTGCATGTGTAGGGGCAGGGGGTATATGATGAAATCTCTATACCCTCCTTCAATTTTACTGTGAGCCTAAAACTGCTCTAAAAACACATTCTTGGGGTGCCTGGGTGGCACAGCGGTTAAGCATCTGCCTTCGGCTCAAGGCGTGATCCCGGAGTTCTGGGATCGAGCCCCACATCAGGCTCCTCTGCTATGAGCCTGCTTCTTCCTCTCCCACTCCCCCTGCTTGTGTTCCCTCTCTCGCTGGCTGTCTCTATCTCTGTCGAATAAGTAAATAAAATCTTTTAAAAAAATAAAAAAAATAAAAACACATTCTTTAAAAAGGGGGTGGGAGCTTTTCTGCTCCCAGAGATCTCCGTCTAGTTGGGATAGACCGATAAGCCAGCAGCTACAAAGCATGTGTTAAGAGATCTCGGTTACACAGGTGGCTGCAGGTGTCTCAAACGGGCCTTTCTCCAGCCCAGAGGGCAGAAGGTTTTCTGGAGTCAGGGAGTCCCTTCTGAGTGGGGAGTCCTGCAACCTGGGTGTGGCTATCTCAGTGGGTCCCTGACTGTCATTAGAGAAGTCCCTTCCAATAAGACTGGTAGGCCTGTGGGTCCCAACCTTTCCCACCCTGGTAGCTGTCAGCTCAACTGGAATTCACTTCTGCTAAGTGAGCTTTGACCTTAACAGAAATGAATGTCGTGGACTCGGCACTCCCCACACTCCCCAGTGACCTACTCCTGCTCCTGAATTTCTAACCCAGACAATGGCCCTGCTTCCTCTTTTCACCCAACCTCCTCCTACCTTCTTTCTAAAGCTCTCAAATCTATCTTGACCTTTTCTTACCCTCTTCCAGGGCCCTAGGCAGGGAGGGCTGCATGGGTGTCAGCAGACCGATTTTAATAAGCTATTTAACTCACCCAGACCAGTCACAGGGTTGGAGTCAAAAGTGAGAGTAAGACGCCCGGAAGCTTTAGGGACAAGATATGCAAAATCCAGAAGAGATAGAATGGCTCCTCCAGAGCAAAGCTAAATTTGATTCAGGATTAAGATAATCTAAAGGAGGAATGTGCCCATCAGAAGTGGCTGGGGGCAAGAAGGAAAGGAGTGTCAGCCTGGGATTTACAGAAAGAGTAGAGGCATTCATTCAATTAACAAAGAGTAACTAAACCCTTACCAAGTACCAAGAGCAACTTTTAGGTAGGAGGACAAAGAGTGAACCAAAAAGACAGGAGTCCTGCTCTCATGTAGCTTATATTCCAGGGAGGGAGTCAGGAAAGGAAGGAAGGAAGGGAGGGAGGGAGGGAGGGAGGGAGGGAGGAGAGAAGGAAGGAAGGAAAGAAGGAAGAAGAAAGAGAGAAAAAAAACTGAGGATAGGTAAAGGGACCTCTGGGACAACCTCAAGCATAATAGCATTTGCATTAGATCTCAGAAGGAGAGGAAGGAGAGAAGGGCAGAAAACTTATTGGAAAAAATTATANGAGGAAGGAAGGCAGGAAGGAAGGAAGAAGGGAGGGAGGGAGGGAAGGGAGGAAGGAAGGCAGGAAGGAAGGAAGGAAGGGGAGGAAGGAAGAAAAGAAAAAAAGAAAAGAAAAGAAAGAAAGAAAAAGAAAGAAAGAAAGAAAGAAAGAAAGAAAGAAAGAAAGAAAGAAAGAAAGAAAGAAAGAAAACCCTAAGAAAAATAAATGATATGTCAAATGATGACAAGGGATGTGGGGAAAATAAAGTCAGCAAGAGGAATGGAGATTTCCAGAATGGGGAAGTGGGGATTGCAATATATTTTTAAAAGATTTTATTTATTTGACAGAGAGAGAAAGAGAGAGCACAAGCAGGTGGACCAGCAGGGAGAGGGAGAAGCAGGCTCCCCACCGAGCAGGGAGCCTGATGTAGGGTTCCATCCCAGGACCCCGGGATCATGACCTGAGCAGAAGGCAGATGCTTAACCGACCGAGCCGCCCAGGTGCCCACCCCAGGGACTGCAATATTTTAAAGGCCTGTTAATGCCAAGAAGTTGGTACTTTAGCAAAGACTGGAAATGGAGAGAATCCACCATTTGGATGTCTAGGGAAGAGTGTCCTGGAGAAAGGAAACTACAGATGCAAAAGGGGCAAGGAGGTGGTGCTGGAAGGGAGTTCGCAGGTGGAAAGTAGGACTTGGGGTCAGGCAGCAGGGAGCTAGTTTGTCTAGCCCCTTGCAGACCACAGCAGACTTGGTAGGACTCAGAGGTAGAGCCCAGCACTATTTGGGGAGAGGCCCACACCAGTAGATTTTGAGCCTTCCCCTCCCAAGTCCCATTGGGTACACCAGGCCGTCCGGGGCTGATACCTTTAGGGAGTAAAGGCCCATAAGTGACCTGCTTGGTTTCCAGACCCGCGAAGTAACCTTCTAGTCATATCCTGCCTGCCCACAAACAGGTCCTCCAGAGGGAGAGAATGCTAGCAACTAGGACATTGTCCCTACTGTGCCATTTCTACTCTTCACTGTAAATCAATCTCTAATATGGTATGGTACGGTATAAACCAGTATGAATAATACAACATAAGTGTCCATATCCCAGAACTTGCATAATGTGATTCTAGCCCTAAGAGTTGAAGCAGCCCTAAACAGACATAGATTAATCCAATCTCTACACCTGCCAGGACCCTGGACTAGTCCCCAAGGCCACAACGATGTCTCCACAATCAGGCCACTCTGTGAGGCCACTCAGCAGTCAGCCAGCTGCCCTTCCCTTGGTACTATTCTGAATTCACCACTCAACTTTTGATTCAAACCACCGTGCCTCATCTGGCCTCAGTTTACTCAACTATAAAATGGGCATGACACTTCAACTTCCAAACATGGCTGTAGGGTCTAAAAGCCAGCAAGACTCATGACTTCCCATCTCACCCTTCCTTTCCTCACCTGGACCCTCACCCCTCCTCAGCCTCCTCAGCCTCCTCAGCCTCCTCAGCCTCCCGGCTCTTGTCCGCATGCCCATCCAGAACACTGCAGACAGACTCTATTCTAAAAGGAAGCCTTGATCGTGTCTCTCCCCTGAATAAAACCAAGCTCCTTTGGCGTGCACCATGGAGCCCTCACTCTCTAGCCCTGACTTGTAAACAGAATATTCATCGTTTCCCCAGTGGGATGTGCACCCTTGCCTTTGCACATTTCCCACTAGTTAGCACGCCCTTCCTCTTCTCTGCCTCATGGACTTCCAGGCATCCTTCAGGTTCTAGTTCCAAAGACACTTTCCCTTTAAAGCTTCTTTCTGCCTGGTCAGTTCTCACCTGTCGGCCCACAGCACCCTGCACTTTCCTCTCTCCTAGCACTTACTGCTATCTTTTCTCTATCTTAGGTGTTTTCCCCCTACTCAAACATGGGCTCCTGGAGGACAAAGAACGGTCATCTTCTCATGTACCATATTTCATCAAATTTAGTCCATCAACAAATTTTTAATTTATTTATTTAAGATTTTATATATTTTTAAAGTTTTATTTATTTAAGTAATCTCTACACTTAACATGGGTCTTGAACTCACAATCCCGAGATCAAGAGTTGTGTGCTCCAATAGCCAAATCATGGAAGGAGCCGAGATGCCCTTNCTGGTGATGGGTAGTAGGGAGGGCACGTATTGCATGGTGCACTGGGTGTTATACGCAACTAATGAAGCATCAAACTTTACATCGGAATCTGGGGATGTACCGTATGGTGATTAACACAATATAATAAAATAAAATTAAAAAAAAAAAAAAAGAGTTGTGTGCTCTATCTACTGAACCAGCCAGGCGCCCCCAACAAATTCTTAGTGTTACCATTATTTCCTGTACCACTCAGAAAAAATGTCGCCGACTACATCATGACACATTGCCTTCCTATCAGTGAGAATTTCTACTTCACACTCAGTGAAAGGGCTCTTTTGAACTTACCTAGAAATAAGATTTTGGTATCACTTACCACTCTTGTGCATATTATACATATTTATGTGTAAAAATCAGTTGATTAAGGCATTCACACATCGTGACTAGCACCTATCCAGTAGCAGTTGTAAGAGCCATTGATTGTAATGCCTCTCCCAGTTTTAAAGATGTTGAAATAAGAAAACAAAAGCAAAAACGAGAAACAACTGTGTCCTAAACTCAAGAAAAAACAGACTATCCCTTTCTCATAGACTAGTGCCTGGCACTATGATGGTAGGCTTGCTATTACTGGTTTATGACCTGCACCCAGCCAATCTAGAGTGAGAGTGGTCATTTCTATATTGCCCCGGACCTCTCACATGTGTTCAAGGCTTCCAGAGGACAGGCTGGCACCAAGGCCATGCTACAGAAGGTCATTTAGGGAAGGGCTGGAGGCACTGGGGTTCTTGGAGGAGGTCCTGGTCTTCTGGTGAATAAGAGGTCCAGGAATGAGATGGTCCTAGGCAGATAGGAGGTGGATGAGAAGTTCTTCAAATCCCCAGATACTCAGCAGAGTCCCGCTGAACTATGTATGGGCTTCAGAGCACAAAACCTTAGCCCTTAGGAGTATGTTTGTAGCTATGTGTAAATTTTGGACCCCACATCCAGGAACGGCAACAGATACTGCGCTCTGTTCTCTGTCTCAGACTGCCCCACTTTCCCTCAGTGAAGTGTGAGCTGGAAACAGGGCTGTTTTTTGGGTAGTGAGAGACAGGGAAACAGTTACAACCTGAGGAAAAGAATTATGTGTTCAGGCCAGAAATGACCCACTGTGCCTCCGTGTGAATGTAATTCTGTTGGAATGAGTTGAACTAAATTCGCTTTGGCCAATCTTGAATTTGCAACACGCGCTTGGCTATCCTGGGGCCTTACTCTGTGCACAGAGGAGTTTGCCAAAACTCAAGGGGGTTCCGCCAGCCCAGATACCTGCCATCACCGGAGAGGCTGGAGAAGGCGGCTTAGCGGTGTCCTGGGAAGAGCGCGGGCTGCACAGGCTGGGGCATCATGGGTCTGCTGGGGCTCCCTGTATAAAATGGGGCCTGGAAAAACCTTCCCTCTGGGTGGCAGTGACAGTGCACCATCATACAGCAACCCTTAGACCAGGGCGGGCCCAACAGGGCTTGAGTTAACCCTTCCATTACTGAATCATAGGGAGAACCAGGGGATTCCAGGGGAGGACCAGCGTGGTGAGGGGCACTCAGGACAGTTACTATTTATTTACCAACTGCTACAATATTGATATATTATAGGAATGGCACCTTGTCTATGGACCTCGAGGACTAAATGTGATTGTGCCGACACATGAACGAGTGCCTGAAAAAGTGAATGGGCATCTGGGACTGTGCCCAGGAGTTAAGAATACTCTCATCCAGGAAATACTTACCGAACGTCTGCAGTGGGCCAGTTTTGGGGCCAAGTGCTGAAGATAAAACCGATTCAAAATGAACTCTTCTTCTTAGAGTCCCCCTGGGACAAAAAGTGATGCATGGAAAAGGGCATTCCCCAATGCAGGGAACATAGTTCAGACCAAAGGCACAGAAGCAAAATCAAAAGAAAGCAGAAGCACACAACAAAAAAACACAAGCCAGGAAGCAAACAAAAAGCAGCTTACTTTGTCTAGGAAGCTACAAGCTGTCATGACGGTCAACATAAAGTTTGAGGCTGCAAGTAGCAAGATGTGGAGCTCATGGAGCTGTAAGTGATGGCCAGTCTTGTCCAAGCCAAGCACTGCTCTGTGAGAGAGGGAAGTATTTTCACACTACAATAGTTACTCCAGCAGCAGTGTGAGAAGGGTCCCGGGGACTCAGAGTAGAAGCACTGAGGCCACTTAGAGAGGGATTGCCATGATCCAGGCAATGATGATACAGTCCAATAGAAACTGGTAGGATAAGTAAAAAAAAGGAAGTATTTTGTTTTTGTTCTTTTTTTGAAGCGGAACAGTGAAAGAGAGGGGAAAGGGGCCAAAACGGGATCAGTGAACCTAGGGCTAGAGAGAAAGTGACATATTAAAGACAGCCTTGGAGGGAAGGTTAGCAACAGGCAGACTCTTTAAGAGGGGTAAGGGAGAGAGTAGTCAAGGGGAACTCCCAGGTTTCTGGGCTGAGTGACCAGGGATGACAGTGTTACCAAGATCAGGAATGAGGAATCTCTGGGACATCCAGGTGGGCAAGTCATCTTCACAGCCCCACTGGTCTTCCCAAAATTTGCTCTGGGTCACACTCTCTGACCCATGGGCCAAGAAAGGTAATTCTATGGAAGCCAATTTCTTTACCATGATCTTTGTTTTAATGAGCTCAGCTTGTAGTTTAAAAAGTTAATAAGGATTCTGCCCAACATGTCATTTTTCCCCGTTATCCAGGCAATGATGATTATTGTTATTGAGGGGGAGCCTGCATACAGAAAGTACATGAACCGAAAGCAAACAGCACAGACAGCATGACGTTCTGATGGTATTAAAGACCTCCGTAATACAGGCCTGCGTGCGTGCACACTTGCGCGCGCGTGCGCGCACACACGAAAATGAAGCCAGACTCCTTTCCACAAACCCTCATTTCAGGAGGCTGGACTTTGAGCAGGCATGGAAGAGGGGACTCAGAGGCCCGGGTCTGAGTCTGAACTATACCATTGACCAACTGCGGATCACGGACAAAATCAGTTAACTTCTCTGAGCCTCAGATTCCTTCCATTTTTCAAATGTCCATGATCCTTAAGCCAAGAATTTAGAATCATAATAAATAGTATGTTAGAGCTCTTCTTCTATTTCCACCATCTCTCATTTGGTCTCCACGCAAGTGAATAGAGCCTGATGCAAAACATATTTCTTTTCTTTTCATTTTTTACACTCCGAAAATGTAAAACTGAGAGACAGCCAGGGAGAGGAACAAGAGATGCTGAATTCCTTCTACACATGATACAATCGAGTTAAATAATATGGGGTTTTAATCATTCTACGTGAGAGCTGCGTCAATAGTTCGGTTAGCATGTGTCCATTGGCCGTCTCTCCTCCTCTGCAAGGGCATGAGCTGTAGACACCCTCGAGGGTAAACCAGCTAACCGCCCTGCATCACTCATTCTTTTTAACGAGGCTCCTCCATTCAGACCCCATTTTCTTGTACACAATTCATTTTATTAACTGGCTGCAGCTGTAATTAGGAGTGGGAGAACCCAGGCATGTGTCTGGGTTCGAGATGTGTCTTGTGTGATTTTTCAAATACTTTGGGTTTGGCAAAAGCCAAGACACATTTTGTCAAGTTCTTTTTCCCCTTCGTTTTTAAACCCGTGTGCATTCAAGAGAAATGTGGTCCATCTGATTCTGATTCGTTTTCGCTTAACTCAACAAAAAGTTGTCTCGGAAGAGCTAGAAAATGTCCAAGCAGCAAATCCAGCCTCTTTCATGGAAGTTTTATTAGAGTCTCTTTCTCTCAACCCCGCCAACTGACTGACATTCTCCAAACAGGCCGAGCGTTTTCATTCTTTGTGCCATTGCACTTCCTCCCTAAAGTGGAATGCCCTTACTGTTTGCCCCCTTCTCTGCCTTTTGATGCTACTCCTCTGAGCCCAGTGCAACACTTTTCTCCTCTATGAAGCCTTTCTCCCTTGCCTAACTTGCAAATAATCGCATGGTCCTCTGAGCTCCCGCTAGACTTGTACCCCTAACCACCCCTTTATTCATCCTGCTTTGGTGTTACTGTCTGTTGTTAAGCCAGGTCAGCCAAGCCCTCAATGATGTCTGCTTCAGTGCGAAGCCCTTGACCTTAATTAAAAGCCTTTGCAAGAGATGGCAGGCAAAAATTGGCATTTGAGGTTAAAGCTGTTGCCAAAAGTCTTGCGTCTGACATTGTTCTTATGTGGGCTTCCAGGTGAGAAGTGAACTTGAGCCTTGGAGACCCGAAATCACAATTGGCTTCTTCCTCTGTGATAATGAGAGCTATAGAACGCAGCTTGCTCCCTTTTTGCCCTGGCTACCAGGAAGCTGAGAATTCGAGCTGATGTTCAGTCATCTGCATTGCATGCTAGTTTTTTCACGGACTTGGTTTTCTACTCCTATATTAACGTTATAAAGGAAAAGAGAGCATATCATTCACTGTGAGTTACTTCGAAGTCTTTGCATGGTGGCAGAGGAAAGTAAAACGTAAACATAAGAAGAAGCTGTTTAGGATGGTTTCATCCATAGAACAGATCTGGCATTGAGGAGCAACAGGAAAAGGTTTTGCCTTCAGTCTTAGACTTTTTCATAAACTATTTGACTCTTCTACCATGTGCATGTTTTAGTTGATACAAACGTAATTTTTTAAACTTAAAAATTAAACTTGATTGTTAAAAACATAATCGTTTGGATTCTGACCCCTCCGGGAACACAGCCTATGTCATTCATATTCTTCTCTGAATCTCCCTTCATATAGCAGGGCATTTTGTACAGAACGGACATTCCCAAATGTCTGTTAAGTGAATAAGGAACAAAGTTCACCCAAGTGAACTTAGAAGCCAAAGAGAGAGCCCCCAGGCTCTCGATCTCTAGACAGTCCTGAATACAAAGCCTGGCTCCAGCTGGCCGCAAAGCCCTGAGGCCAGCCGTTCCTCAGATCCATCTCAACCCCAGTTTCCCCATTTGTAAAATGAAGGTTTAACTACTACTGTTTCAGGGTTGCTTTGAGGATTGATTCAAAGAGAAGATGCTTAATTTGGGCAAATTCCCTACTTATGAGTATTTTACTTTTTTTCTTTTTTTTAACTTATGAGTATTCATGGGGCAGAAAATACATGCTATAGTTTTTTTTTAAATGATTTTTTATTATATTATGTTAGTCACCTTACAGTACATCCCCGGATTCCAATATAAAGTTCGATGCTCCATTAGTTGCGTATAACACCCAGTGTACCATGCAATACGTGCCCTCCTTACCACCCATCACCAGTCTATCCCATTCCCCCACCCCCCTCCCCTCTGAAGTCCTCAGTACATGCTATAGTTTTAAACAGGCAACTGACCACCAAAAGTTTCAGCTCTGGGGAGCACAAGAGGAGATATCGGAGTCGACTGTCATTGCATGGGCAGGGCACGCTCTTCAGAACCAGATAAATGGGAGAAAATGAAATTTTAAGAGAGAGAGAATCCAAGCCCAAATGCAGAAGGATGAAATGGCCTTGAACCGCTGGTCAAAGAAACCAGTTGAGAAAGAAAAGATTCTGCTCAGTTGCTGAATGTAACATGAGTGATGGAAGAAAGAAGTAAGCTTCAGTTTTTAACACCTAAATTGCCCTAGAGTTAAGGCAGAACAGTTTGTATAAAACCAACTCAAGATGACTTTAAATGGCACGTGGAGAAACACTGATCGTTTTAATTGTTGTGCATTTATTGTATTATATGTTATAAAACATTGAGCTAGCATATCCAAATTGTGATACTACACGTATTATTATTAAATATGTTTTAAAGGTTTTGAAATGAGTGGGTTTAAAGAAAATATTAATCATATTATGACTTATCGGTAGAATAAATCTACGCCAAAACATTTAACATAGTTCTAGGATCACTGAAAGCATATAAAGTACAACTTTAACATGTGGGTCTTGAGTAACCATCTGATTTAGGGGAAATCATGGCACTGGGCCCCTCAATTTTTTTCCCCAAATGACTTTTCCAGAGATCACCAATCCCACCTCTATACTTTACTTTGCCCTCCGCCCCCGGGACTTCACACCATTCCACCTACACTGTGCACTGTCCCACCACCATGCTTTGTGCTGCCTGAACCCCACTCACAGATGTGGGGCACCCTCCCTGCCAGGGGCACCCCACGAAGGATCAATCCCTCTCTCTTCTGGGCTCCCAGGCAACCTTTTGCACCCTACTTGCATTTCTTGCAGGGGTGTGTCTCCTAGGCAATGTCCTGTTCAGCTCTGTGCCCTAAGTCCCTCACCTGGGGCATTCAATAACTTGAAAAAAATTAAATAATCTAAAAATGCCATTGAGGCCATGCTAGTTCTCAAAATTTAAGGCCTTAAATACTTGGTCTTAACCATTCCTCAGGGATCACAGTTCACAAAGAGAACATGACTTTTGTCTACACTCCTTGGACACCCCAACCAGACCAGCTGCCCCTTTTATAAGCTTTCCTACACTGGGCATCCTCTTTCATAGAGGTTTCTATAGTTTGCTATTACCTTTGTGATTATTTGATTAACGTATTTCTCCTGGCAATAGACTGTAAGCTCGCTCTGGGTAGGGTCACATCGATCTTTGTTCGCCATTGAAGTTCCCAGTGCCCAGCACTGAGCAAGACACAGAGCTGGTGATCTCTAAAAATCGGCTGTATGAAGGAGTGAATGAATTTTTCTCCCTACACACATACACACACACACACGCACTTGGTCTTCTAGCACTTACATTGTTGTAGAGGTCATCGAGTGGGCAGATGGTTGACACAGAGACCAGTGTAAACTCTCCTGTTTGTTTTCCAGGCAGATTACAGCGGAAACATGATGCTTGCCAGCGAGAAGGGGGAGAAATTCAAAATGGTAAATGGAGCAGTCTCCTCACAGCGCTCCGTCAGGGCTTGACAAACAACGCAGAGCCAAAATCAATTTTTTAAAAGTGCACTCCAGCAAAAGAGTATTGACCGTGTGCTTTCAAGAATTTTCCCTGCCATCTAGAAGAACTTTTACGGACTGGAACTTGAGGAGGACAAAGGCAGCCAGGGAATCCAGTCCACACACTGACAGCTTCGCGGAGCTGGTGTCACATGAAAACAAAGGCAAAGCCGCTCTAAGAACTGCTTTGGTCTGGGCAGACGACAGGTGTTTCAAAGTTCCTTTTCAGCAGGGCTGCAGGGAGAGTGAAGAGGAACGTCTCAATCCTGAGAATTAGCAGGTTCCTTGCTTTTTTTTTTTTTTCCATTTCTTAACATTGCAAATAGGTAAGGCGGAAGCCAAGTCAAGAGCAGATCCAACCATCCAGGTTAATCCTGACGCTTTTGAGCCACAGGGGACTTGCCCCTTCCCGCCTTTGGGTAACAGCGGAAGAGGTCATGGCCAGGCTGAGTGAATGACAGACCCCAGCTCCCGTGTGCAGTAGCCGAGCCCAGACCCGAGGCCAAGCCTCCTCGCGCAGTCCTTGGGCTCCCGTCCCTGCGCATCCCGCTCTGTGGCTGTACCAGGGGGAAAACCAAGTCTCTGCCCCTCCTCAGCCCATTTGCCAAACAAAGCTGCTGGGCTGTGGGCTTTGCTTTCGGGTCAGCCATTGTAGCCCCATGCTTTAGCTCATCTATGGTCTATTATCTCTCCGTGGGTTTTCCATCCCTCAGGCATTCCTGAGGCATCTACAAAGGTGCGGATTTGGAAAACAAGCCGGGAGCCTCTTGGTACTACCTTTTCTTAAATCTCTACTGTCTCAGGCCACCTGAACTGATCCTGCCCCAGTGGTCTTGAACACCAGACCAGAGTGTTTTGGCTGGTCCCAGAGCGCTTTGAGGGCAGGAACCACTTTTCACTTATCTGTGGAGACCCAGTGCCAAGGCTACCATCTGGCTTACAGTAAAACAGCAAAATGGGAGGTTGTCCGGAAAAAAAAAAAATGCGCAGAGTCTGAAATCAAAGCCAGAAAGAACTGTGGTGGAACCCTCAACCAGGAGCTGACAAAGGTGCCTAACCCTGCGGGCCTCAGTATCCTCCCCCATAAAATAACACGGATGCCAACCACCCTCCAGAACTGCTACAAGGGCAGAATGAGATAGCACTGTGTACAGAACGCCAAACGCAGGGAACGCTCTGTCAATCACAGCCCTCCATCCATGTGGAGGCAAGGAAAGGATGAAGTCAGTCCGCTGTTACGTTGGTTCTTTTCTAGGAGACAAGGGAGGAATAAAGAAAAGGGAACAACAATGCAGTTGCCCAGCCTCTGAGTGGTCAGACTTTCCTTGGCTATGTCTTGTCAGAGCTTGGAGCCCTGTCTGAAAGCCGGCCCTGCCTCATCCCCAACTTCTGCTTCGTCTCCCAGTGAAGTCATAAAGATGGGCTTACCCTCTGTCTATTGACACAGAGAGCCTGTGAGTCACAAATTCAACAGGATGACTTTGCTGCAGTGTGATTGACTGGAAAATGTTCCCTCATCTGAACTTTTTTTTTTTTTTTTCAAGCAAATGCACATGCTTATTTTTGCAACATGAAGTGCAGGCCCTTTATTTATTTGACGTTGGTCTCTGTGACATTCCAGCCGGCCCAGGGAGGGCTCACACGTTCGTGATTTGCCTTATGAAGTGACATACATTTTCCTCCCTCCCTCTCCTCCTTTCCTGCTGACTATTATATCTAAAGCAAACAGTCCCAGCACAATAGTGAGATTGCACTTCAATTTGGTGTTTACTTGACATTTACACACCGGCCATGCTGGACTGTTCAGTCCTTCCAGAACAGGGGCTCGGCCAGCAGGCATTGTGCTGGACTTGGGCTCAACCCTGAGCAAAAACAGGATCCCAGAACGGCGAGATGCCGCCCTGAGAGTCGCTGATGCTGCCAGTTTTTACTCTTAACCTGAACAAGCCCTGGCTGTGGGGACGAAGGACCAGAGGGTCTTCAGGCTTCCCAGGAAACGTCCCCCTTCCCCACACAGGGCCAGCTGGCCTTGCTGATACCACTCTTCCCCCCTTTAAATCCAACTCTCACGCTTCCACAGTATTCACTCTAATGCACCCCATCTAGTCCCCGAGCTGAATCCCCCAGGACTGGGCACAGATTACTAATTTGATGAGCTGAATTCTAGTTCTTCCATTTCCTCCTTGTGTAATGGAGTTAGTAATACTTACCTCCTATACAAACTATGCAAAGTAGCTGGGGCACGTTGAGGCTCTTCAAAGGTGCCCTGAAAATGCTATTTCTCATCTCTCTCCTGACGTGCATGCTTCTGGCTTCAGAAGGGAAGGGGCTCCGGGAAGGGCATGTAATGGGGTTCCTCTGTCCAAGCAGCTTGAGGCAGGGAACACTTGGACTTGGACGGGAGTTGGGACAAGTGTTCTGTGGTCACAGCTCTGCCAGCATGGGCAAGTCACCTCCACTCCCCAGGCCTCTGCTTCCATACGTGCACAGCGGAAGCCTCCGACAACATTCTAACACTGTACGATTTCCACACCTTTGGAGTCTGCAGGAAGCCCAAACTAATGGCCAAAAGAGGCTGACTAGCCCCGAAGCTGACACCCGTCAATACCAGTGTTTCAAACAAGCAGCAAAGGAATGAGATCTAACACTCAGCGCTGCATGTTAGGAAAGCAGTACCTTGACACTTTGCAGATGGGAATCTAAACTCCTGATGGGAATGTGCGTTTTTTGAGGAACAACTTGATAATATCTGATGATGTTAACCTAACGAAACAATTTCTATAAATTAAGCCTAAGGAAATAAGCGAGTATGTCGAAGGGTGCACATAGGAATTTTATAATAGTGAAAAAGTGGAAACAATCTGAATGTCCATCAAAAGGGACTGATTAACACTAATATTAGGAAAACGATGATGTGTTTAAAAGTATAAGGTATATTTATACATTATACATGAATAGATATGTATGGTATATTGCTAAGTGAAAATCAAAGCAAATTTACAAAGCCATGTGCAAATGATAACCCATGTTTGAGAAATAAATGTTAGTATTTTTATATATGCATAAAAATTCTGAAAATGCATACACCAAACTGTTAACCACAGTCATATCTGGATTAGTAGGATATGGGGTTTGTTTGGGTTGTTTTTTTTTTACTTGAAACATACATTTATTGATTTTTTAAAAAATAGAAAGCATTAATTTTTGAAATCAGAAAAAAAACTAACTTTAGGGGCGCCTGGGTGGCTTAGTCAGTGGAGCATGCAACTCCTGATCTTGGGGCCGTGAGTTCTGGCCCCACAGAGGGCCTAGAGCTTACTTTAAAAAACAAAACAAAACGAAAAAGTAAAATAGTAAAAGGAGCAAGGGATTTTTGGTTAAGCATGGTGTACTAAACACGTTTCCTGACACTCCTTCTGAAACCCCATTTAAGATACAGTAAAAGAGCTGAAAAGGCAAAACCAACCAGGACAAAGTGTGGGAACTGGGAAGGAAATGGACAAATGACCACAAATTTAGATCACAGAAAGTAGAAAATAAAGTAGACTGATTTCAAGGTACAGGACATTTGGAAGGCTCAGGAAGTGGAGGTACCAAGTTACTCAGAAAGTAAAGTGCATTTGGGAATGAAAACAGAATTATCGTTTCAGGAAAAAACAAAAAAAGAATGATTGCTTGATAGCAGCAGTTGGAAAATCTATCCATCCACCCACCCATCCATCCACCCATCCATCCTTCCATCTATCCAAGCAGTTAGGCCCTAAGATTCCTCCCTAACCCCGTGCAGCTGGGTAACGGCTTTTCCCCCAACTTGGGCAGAAGATTAGAGGTTTACTCTCTGGAGAACTTGATGTAAGAACTCTGGATTCAGGGAAGCCCCACACAGCCGAGGACAGGAACAAACAAGGATGACTAAGGGCAGGCTACGTACAGAGTTCTGATGCCACAGGCCTCCTTCCCTGTGTGGGCTCTAAGAACACTGACTGTCTCACTCACTTAGCTGCATAACCCTAGGCTAGTCACTTAACCACTCTACACTGCACTAAAATTGCAAAATGGGGTTCACTTATTAAACAAATATGTATTGAGCACCTATGATGCATTTTATAACTGTATTATATTCTGAAATTCGAGTAAGTCAGGCTGGGTCCTCGCCCCGTGAAGCCTACAGAGGCATCCCCAACCTCCCAGGGGTGATGTGTAAGGCACATGCTTACTGCATACATAGTCCTCAGCACAGTACTGTCTACGGAGTCACAGGCGTGATGTTAATTATTAATATGAAAGTTGCTACTCCCTCTGCATCCTGTAGGGAGAACACAGAAGATCCTTCTAGTACCCTTCCAGGAAAGACAAGGTTAGAATTTTGCCAACATTACCAGCCAGTACCTAATTCTTCAATTATGAACTTGACCTTGAAACTCCCCTCTGCCCAATCAAGCTCTTGCATGGCTTAAGAAGGGTCCACCGTCACTGTCTTTCTAGATTCGATGCAGTCAAAGAAGCCCTTTGCAAGTCCTGACGTGAACCCATGCTAACCCATACGACAGCCTCTCTGCGAGGTGTCAGCTAAGGATGAGCCTCAGTGGTTGCATCTGCAGTGATGCTGGGATATTTGGGGGGGAAATCAGACACCGTGAAAATGCATTTTCGTCTTCATTTGTAAGTAATCTCTATGCCCAAGGTGGGGCTTGAACTCAGGAACCCGAGGTCAAGAGTCGCGTGCTCCACTGACCGAGCCAGCCGGGCGGCCCCGTGTTTTAGTTTTCAATCGAGATACCCCATGTTGGGTATTGCAGAACCCATGTCAGGTTTATGAAACTGGGAGGACTGTGTCAGGTTTCGTGGCCAGAGGGGAGAAACAAACATTCACAGCAGCTTTCATAACCAAATCCTCAGCTTGGTGAGGCAGGTACATCCACAGCCCCATGACAGGACCAGGAAAGTAGAGTGTAGCTGGGTGACATCACTGGCCCAAGGTCACGCCGCTAGTAAGAGGCGGCAAGAGGCCTGGAATCCAAATTCTTGGGTGGTGGCCCCAACCGTCTCCCCCAGAGTAGCTGCGCTCACTGCTTTCACTTCAGGCCCTTCCCTCCTCTCCCATAACCCCGTGAATTCTGCCAAGACACCCACCTCACTGAGTTACAGCAAGAAGGCACAGAGAATTCAATTCAGATATTGACGCTGTAATCTGCATCCAGATAACCCAAAGATAGTGGCCAGTCCTTTAAGAAGCCCGAATGAGTTGCTATTTGAATGGAAAACTAAGTTTGCTGAATGAAACAGAGAACATTGAAATTCAACAGTTCAGTGTTTCCCATAAACACTTGGCTCTGAGAGCTTTGTTGGGTAAATGTAGCAACCAGAAAAATTCATCAGTTAACCGACAACATAGACTGAATGCAGTCTGAATAGATTACCTTCTTGAATCTCTATTAAAATACTGGGAATTCCTCTCAGGTTAGGTAACTATTCTAGGGTTTCCTCTTTCAAAAAGCTTCTGGTCATCCCTTGATAAAAGAGCATGTGCCCAGATCTGAGCTATCGACTTTGAAAAAGGCATCAAGCACAGTGAGATATTCAGTGCTCCAAAAATTAATTTTGGCCCTTTTTTTGTTTTAACATTGGCACTAGCCAACCTCCTAGCACTATCCCCACCAGCCAGTACATTAAAATTGATTAACAAACACAATGTTTGTGAAAAAGAGTCAACCGCAGGGTAATCAAATGCATTGTTATTATTATTTTTTTTTAAATCATTTCCTTGGCTCAAAGTACATAACGTCAAATTGGCAAAAATAACCTATCCTCTTGTCCGGCCCACAAACTGAGAAGAAAATTAAACACAGAATTGTTTGTTTCTTGTTTGCATTTCTCAGGGTGTGAAGCATTCATTTTTGAACCCTCAAAATCCTTCTACTCTCCATAATGCAAAATTTTTACCTCCATTCTGATTTAAACCAGGGAGAGAAACAACATTGTCCTACTCTAAGAATCTGAGATACTGAGGCTTTTAAATTAAGAAACTAGAACCTGAGAATATGTCTTAGTTCTCTCAATGGTAATTCTCTCCAGGAAAGAGTTTAACAAGCCAGGGAAATTTGGTGAACCAAGTCAAGAAGAAAATTCCAGCAATAGGTTTTTTTTTTTTTTCTGATTTCCCTTGTTTGCCAGTTCTTTTACTTTTAGATGCTATTTTTATTTTCAAATGCATATAGTATCAGAAGATTTTTCTAGTGGCTTTAAAAACAATCATACTCGATGAACAATGTAAACATTAGACCCTAGTTTTTCATTAAGAGAAATATTACCACTATGTATCTTAGTTTTAAAAGATATTACTCTGTACTAAACAGAAACAACCTAAAAAGAGGAGGGGTTGTTTGTTTTTGTATCTTCTTAACGTCTCAGAACAAGATGAGGACGCTGAAAACCTGAATTTAGCCAAGTGCTGCCAGACAGCTTTAAGATAAACCATTAAGTTTAGAATTTCTTTTTGAATAGCTTAAAGAAGGTAGAGCTTAAAATTTGGGGGCTAAAAATGTAACATAAGTGATCAGACCTAAAGGTTCATGAGAAAGATTTTAAATTTCTGAGAATTGATTTTTAAATGTCTGTGACTCATTTTCTGCTCTAAAAACTTCAATACCCCATGTTTGGGTTTTGAAAGGCAATGGATTTGGCTACAGAAAAGAGTTGACTCTTTCTCCATTTGGTTTTGGTTTGGCTTTTGGTTATTTTTGTTTGTGTTTTCTAGTTTGTTTTATTACAATGCCTTGGCCAGGGCTGTTCTCTCCGTTTGTCTGTTTTGTGAGGGCAGAATTATGAGGTACTTTATTTTCTGTCTCCTTCATGGCATTTTTCAAAGGAAGAAAAGAAGCGGGTGGAGGGAAGAGAGGGATTGGAAAACAGAAAACCAAGCCAGCGAACTCTGAACCAGAGAGAAACGTTACTGACAAGATAGGAAAGATCAGGACTTCCAGATGAATCACTTCACCAAGGCAGCTTTGCTCCTTTCATTATAAAATGCATACTCACTGGGCATTTGTCCTGAAGATGCCAGAGAAACAGGAGCCACAAACAAGCCACCAGATCACAGAGTCCACTGGGTAAATGGGATAGCAGAGTCGCCACCCAGCTTTACCGGAGCTCAGAGGGAAGAAGACTAAACCAGATGGGGACTGACAGACCAAGGGACAATTCAAAGGGGCTCTGGAGTTTGAGGATGATGAGGGCCCCAAGGGGAGAAGCAGCATTTCAGATAGAGAGCCAATGGAGAAAAACACATCATGTATTCAGACTTGAGAGAACATCCAGTTAAAGTTTAGGGAGGGTGGGGTCAGTCTCTAGAGATGATTCTGCAAAGTTTGTGGAGGGCCCTAGTAGGAAGAATATGGGACATGAGACTAAGAAGGGATTTGTGATAAAAATGGATTAGATCTAGCAGGGAAATTCCAGGGGGCCTATCGGGGTGGTGGTGGAGAAAAAGGAGGAGGAGGACAACAGTTTGGGGAAGCCACGATAATAATTAAAAGCCATAAATGAGGAGAGCTTGAACCAAGGCAGCCCAATGCTGTCAATGGTAGCAGAGTCATTTAGGAATGGAAATGGTTGAGCTCTGGGGATGCCTAAATGCCCAGGCCAAAGAAAATGATGGAGGAGTTGAGGAGAATCTAGGTTTCTAGTTTGGGAAGCTGGGGAAGGGTGATCAAACAATGGAGGAAAAATTAGGATAAGACTCCAGGTGGATTGAAGCTCTTGACAAAAAAGGGGGTTCATGAGCCTCCAATGGAGAGCAGAAAGGAAAGACCAACTTTCTGCTGAAGTATATTATTCATTCATTCAACAAACACAGACATGACTATGTACCAGGCAGGCACTGTACTAGGACACCGGGATATGGCAGTGAACAAGACAATAGCTCCTGCCCTTATGAAACCTATGGTGCGCTGGAGAATACTGGTGACAGTATTACCTATCATGCACTGAGCACCAGGGTCTACATTAAATACTTTACCTGCGTAAGTCCACTTATAATCCTCACCTTACTTTAAGAAGTACGTACAGTGACTATCCCCATTTTATAGAAGAAACAGGAGAGGTCAAATAACCTGAACAGCTAAAAGCAACAGAGCCAGAACACAAACCCAGGCAATTTCATGCTAACGCTCACTTTCTTAACCTCTCACACATGACCAACTGAGCGGAAAAAGAGGCTGGAGTTTCTAAGGAATGACAGCAGAGGCTGCGAAAAGCTTTGCCACCTACTGAAAAAAACAAACAAAAAACCCCCCAACAACCTAGCTATTCCTGAGCCCTGTGGCCATTCCGCAGACACCCCAGGCCAGGGTGCAGCCAGGCTCCCTGGGGAACTCTATTTGCCCAGATCTGGTGCTCCTTGGGTGCAGAGTCCCTCATATGAAGCATGGTGAGCCTCTTCAGTCTATCACACCACTCCAAGTCTCCATGCCAATCCCCTAACACTGACAGCTTCCATCACACCTTCTGCCAACTAATGCAGGTCGTGCTTGGAAAAAAAAATCTATTTTATAACTACAAGGACATTAATAATTAACATCCATACCACAAAACTTGTAATATCAGTTTGCTGAAATAAAGTCACCAGTAAGTATGTAATTCTTCTTTAAAGGGTGTCTTCTATTATTATTATTTTAGAGTGCAATTTAGTCATCAAAGGTTTACTCAGCCTCATGTTTATAAATTATACAGGGCAGGGATTTAACTCTTCTGGACCTACCTGTTCTGGAAAGAGGGAGGGTCATAACCCTGTTGTCACACCAGGCACCTGCCTTGAAAGGAGATGATTTGTGAACTTGAAGTTCCTTACCACTTTTAGAAATCCAGGGCAAATATAGAGATTTCACTTTATGATGCAATCAGAGGAATAACCAGAGAGTTGCCTGCCACAAAAAGACACTGGCTTTACTCCTCCTGAAGGCTGTTTGGAAACTACAAGTTCATCTTTTTAATTGAATTTCAGAATCTTGTCTTGATTATAGGACATAAGAATAGTATCTTTCCAATTCATCTGTGTAATATTGTTTTTTTCATTTTGGTGGTTACTTTTGTTGAAGGAGAAGGGTTACTGCTTTACATAAAGAAGAACAAAGCAGAAAAAACCTCACGCACTGACCACTCAAGTTAGAAACCCTAAGTCCTGATTTAGGTGTTTACATGCCTAGGGAAATGGCTGCCAATCACGGGCTCATCCAAGTTCATCGGGGTTTAGGAACCTAGGCCTTGATGGAAAAGTGTTTTCACACAATCCTAGGAGTTCTAGCATCCCAAGAAATTTTTGCCATCACAATGAAAGGAGTGGGGGGAGGGGTAGCAGGCGTTTTCCTTTCTTGCTTCCTCCGTTTAAAAAGGGCAATGTTTTCAGAGTTAAAGTAACTAGCCTGAACCCTCCAGGCGTTGGGAGGATAGGGAGCTCCCTGCCAAAGCATGCCACCCCCCTCACCCCCGCCCCCCCCCACCCACCAAGACTTGCACAAAGGATGGAAGTCATCTTAAAACGCGCNTGGACCTAGAGGGATTCCTATCGTTGGCAGAGAGGGCCAAGTGGATTCATTCGGGATGAGGTGCATTCCAAGAATGATTCTGTGGTCGGCAAGAAGTGAAAAACTCAGGGATAACAAATATTCTGAGGAAACCTAATAGGTACCAGAATCGCAGAACTCCAACAAACAGGTGATAACGACTTAAAGTATGAGGCAACTAGAGAGCTCAATGAGAGTGAGCGGACACTCCGCCCAGTGTTGGGGCTTCGACCCTTTTCCTCCTCCCCTTCTCTTTCCTGGGATCCACGGCGTTTACTGGTGAGGAGGTTCCGTGGAGAGGGCGGGTGGAGCCCTGCTCTGCGCGCCTCAATCCAAACCAAACACCTCGCAAGCCTACGTTTAGCCGGCGATACCGAACACCGCACTCACGTTTGGGAAAGAAAAAAAAAAAAGTCACTGTTTGCAGAGATGAGGGCGAAAACATTTCCCGGCTGGAAAATTACTGATCACAAACTTAGGGGAGTGTGGGGGTGGGGAGGCAAAGTTATAAGACTGAAATAACGATCGCCGTTTCCTCTTCTCTTCCCGGTGGGCAGGAACGGCTGCCGCGAGCTCGTTGTGCCCCTTTCGGGAACCGGAGTTCCACCGCACCGCTCCACTTCCTGGCACGTGGCCACTTTCCAGCTAAGTGCCTCTCGGTGGGCTTGACGGCTCCGAACCTGAGCCAAGGGAGCGAGCTCCCCGTCTGACCTTTACCTCGCCACTTCACCTCTTTATGACTCAGTTTGCCCATCCATAAAGTGGAAGGGAGGGCGCGTGGCTTGTAAAGTGCTTGAGATTCCCTGGTTGAAAGGTTATCTGCTCTTCATGGCCCCTCTGCCCTCCTCCACCCCACAAAGTCAGTCTTGTGCCCTTTCACTCCCTTCCTGGCTCCCCGAAATATCAAAACCATAACCGCTTCCCGCCCCAGCCTCTTTCCGCCTTTTCGGTCCCTCTCCGTCTTCCAGTCCGGCCACAGTGCTGGGCACCCACCTCTACTTGCCTCCCATCCCCATCCCACCCGGCCGGAGAACCCACGAAGAACCCCGCGAGGCCAGGCCAAGAGCCCGCACTGGCGCTCCGAGCCCAGCGCCCGGCTGCTGCGTGCGCAGGGGAGGGACGTAAGGCTGGATGAGTCACGCGGATAATCGCGCTTTTCTCTAGCGCGCAGACTGCGCGGCGAGCGCGGACCGGAGCGGGGGTGGGGAGTGGAACCGACCCCTCAGCCCCTACCAGACTCCTCCGCCACGGGCTTCGAACCCACGGAGCGGACCACCGCGACGCAGACTGCCCCGGTCGCACGGCGACCGGACTTACGCCCAGTACCCAGCTCCCCGCGCCCGGGCCGCAGCCGCCGACGCCGCCGCCGCCACCGGCGTCAGCGCGGCTC
>NC_048224.1:35866837-35918686 GCF_002007445.2 Ailuropoda melanoleuca | reverse complement strand
CGGACTCCGCGCCCCGCGCCGCCGCCCAGTCCGCAGATCCGCGCCACCGCGGCCAGTCTCACCTGGCGGCGCCGCCCGCCCGCCAACCCGGCCACAGCCCCAGCGCCCACGGCGACAGCCGCGGCGACCGCGACAGTGGTGGAGGACGCTGCTGAGTCGAAGAGAGCGCAGCTCGGCCACCGGACCTACTTACTCGCCTTGCTGATTGTTTTTACGAGTTTACAACTTTTCTAAGAACTTTCGTATACAAAGGAACTTTTTTTAAAAAGGCATCTCCCGTTTATATTTAATCCAAAGAAGGATCTCGGGCAATTTGGGGTTTTTGGTTTTGGCTTCGTTTCTAAGTCTTTTTTTTCCCCCTCTTCGTTGACTTTGGGGTTTGGGTATCCCCACTGCTTCGGACTCCCGAGGACTTTCTGGGCCCCCACATTAATGAGGTAGGTGCAGCGCGGGGCGTGGGGGGGGGTGAAGGCCGGAGGCCGGTGGGACGCGGCCGAGCGGCGGTCGTGAGTGGCCCCCTGACTCCTGCTTGTGCCCCGCCCGGCCCGCAGGCAGCCACCTGGCGAGTCTGACATGGCTGTCAGCGACGCACTGCTCCCGTCCTTCTCCACGTTCGCGTCCGGCCCGGCGGGAAGGGAGAAGACACTGCGTCCGGCAGGTGCCCCGAATAACGTGAGTATTGCCCCGAAAAGTGGGGGGCGTCCAGCGGGCTTTTGTGGGTGGGGTGGGGACGGGCGGAGCCCAGGGGTCACCGAGAACCACCCCGCGAGGGGAAGGAGTGGCCACCGCACCGGCCCCGAAGTCTTCCTAGGATGGCTTCCGCGCCTTTGGCTCAGTTGTACATGCGTGTGGTCCGGACACTGCGGAGCCGCCGGGGGCGCACACTCGGTCCGCACACGTTTCCTAGCTCGCAGGCGGCAGGGTTGGCGCGGGGGCCACCGGGCGGGAGGTGGATGTGTCCCTGGGCATTGGCTGGGCCCGAGTGAGCTTGGCGCGTAGGCGTACCCGTGGCGAGGGCGCATAGGGAGATCCTCGGTGTCCCAATTCCAGGGGTGGCTGGAGCGTCCCTGGGATCTGCCTGGGGAAGGACCCGGGCTGCCGAGCCGCGGCGCTTGCTCACACGCAATCGGGCAGACACAACATAACATTCTCCAAACCGACGCACCGCCTCTCCTCGGGCCGGGGGTGGGCCGAGATTGCAGCGCTGGCATCCGGAGTGCCCCAGCGCGTCATGTCTCCCCTGTCCCGGTGCCTGGGCCGTATAGGCGCGGCCGGCCCGCCGGTATGTAGAGTGGCAGCAGGGGACCAGCACCGACGGTCTCTCTCCCGTTCTGTTCCCTTAGCGCTGGCGGGAGGAGCTCTCCCACATGAAGCGACTTCCCCCGGTGCTTCCCGGCCGCCCCTACGACCTGGCGGCGGCGACCGTGGCCACCGACCTGGAAAGTGGCGGAGTCGGCGCGGCTTGTGGCGGCAACAATCCCGCTCTCCTACCCCGGAGGGAGACGGAGGAGTTCAACGATCTCCTGGACCTGGACTTTATCCTCTCCAATTCGCTGTCCCATCCGGAGTCAGTGGCCGCCACCGTGTCCTCGTCAGCATCAGCCTCGTCCTCGTCCTCCCCATCGAGCAGCGGTCCTGCCAGTGCGCCCTCCACCTGCAGCTTCAGCTATCCGATCCGGCCCGGAGGGGACCCGGGCGTGGCGCCGGGCAGCACTGGAGGCGGCGGCGGCCTCCTCTATGGCCGGGAGTCTGTGCCCCCTCCCACAGCTCCCTTCAACCTGGCGGACATCAACGACGTGAGCCCCTCGGGCGGCTTCGTGGCTGAGCTCCTTCGGCCTGAATTGGACCCAGTGTACATTCCGCCGCAGCAGCCGCAGCCGCCAGGTGGCGGGCTGATGGGCAAGTTTGTGTTGAAGGCGTCGCTGAGTGCCCCTGGCAGCGAATACGGCAGCCCGTCGGTCATTAGTGTTAGCAAAGGCAGCCCAGACGGCAGCCACCCGGTGGTGGTGGCGCCCTACAGCGGCGGGCCACCGCGCATGTGCCCCAAGATCAAGCAGGAGGCGGTCTCATCGTGCACTGTCGGTCGGCCCCTAGAGGCCCACTTGGGCACTGGACCCCCTCTCAGCAATGGCCACCGGCCACCAGCGCACGACTTCCCCCTGGGGCGGCAGCTCCCCAGCAGGACTACCCCGACTCTGGGTGCCGAGGAACTGCTGAGTAGCAGGGACTGTCATCCTGCCCTACCGCTCCCACCGGGCTTTCATCCCCACCCAGGGCCCAACTACCCACCCTTTTTGCCGGACCAGATGCAGCCACAGGTCCCACCACTCCATTACCAAGGTCAGTCCTGGGGATTCATAGCTCGGGCTGGGGAGCCCTGCGTGTGCCGGCCCTCTGGAACGCAGGGGACGGTGCTGACCCCACCTTCTTCACCCCTAGAGCTCATGCCTCCTGGTTCCTGCATGCCAGAGGAGCCGAAACCAAAGAGGGGGAGAAGGTCGTGGCCCCGGAAAAGGACAGCCACTCACACTTGTGATTATGCGGGCTGCGGCAAAACCTACACGAAGAGTTCTCATCTCAAAGCACACCTGCGAACCCACACAGGTAGGAGAACAGAAGCTGCCAAGGGGTGGGGGGTTGGTGTGCAGCCCCATTGGCTAACTGGACGCTTCCCAGGGCCTCCCTTGAGATGTGGGGCACAGTATCTCCTCCATCTCTTGGATCACAGGAGAGAACAGCAAACCAAACTGGCACCTCCTTTTTTGTTCAAGAGCCCTTTGCTTGATGGATGGTATCAGTACTTGAATGCAGTTCTGTTAGGCTTTTTGAAAGGCAGAGGGAGCAAAAACATGTTAGGTTTGCTTACCAGTTTCTAATTTTTAGACAATTTTCACTGGTTGTTTCCAGATTCACACTCCTTTCTATTTTTAGTTTTAGCTTTAATAAGTAGGTTCTATTTAAATTTCAAGAATTGAGTGGTGGTGATTGCTAAGATTGTGGTTTAAGATGGTCACTTGCAGAGAGTTTCATGTCATGTAAGCAGAGGCACGTAGGGTCATTTAGGTGTAGGATTCATTAAAATAATAGAAACACTGATGTAGAAAAAGCAGCCGCTTGGGGCTTTTTCAACCTGGTCGTAGTGGGATAGAGGATATGATCGCTTGGTTTGGGTGGGAGAGACAAACTAGCAGACAGTTCCCACATTCATTTCCATCACGGTGGTACTTGGGCTCAAATTATGAATATGTTAGCAATATAGAAGGGTAGGTCTGTTCCCCTTAAAAAAATACAGCCACACCAAAAAAACCTTCAGCTTAATATTCCTATTTGTGATCTGAAATTGGATATGACCTTGAGGTGGTCTGAACACGTTGCTGGCTCTTTTCAGAGTGGGGTGCTTGGGAAGTTGGCTTGATGCTCGGCCTCCAGTGTGGCCAATTCTGCATTGGGTAGCAATGGCTTCACCGGGCTTCTTTTCCTCTCCCAGGTGAGAAACCCTACCACTGTGACTGGGACGGCTGTGGGTGGAAATTTGCCCGCTCCGACGAACTGACGAGGCACTATCGCAAACACACCGGGCACCGCCCCTTCCAGTGCCAGAAGTGTGACCGGGCCTTCTCCAGGTCGGACCACCTCGCCTTACACATGAAGAGGCACTTTTAAATCCCCAAACAGTGGATATGACCCACACTGCCAGAAGAGAATTCAGTATTTTTTTTAAACCTTTTACACTGTTTTCCCCCCGGGGGTGGGGAGGAACCCAGCTGGAAAGCACTACAATCATGGTCAAGTTCCCAACAAGCCAACTTGTGAATGGATAATCAGGAGACGCAAGGAAACCAGAAGACAAATCAAAGAACCAATGGGGCCTGTGACTGGATCTTCTATCATTCCAAGGCTAAATCTGACTTGAATATTCCTGGACTTACAAAACACCAACGGGCGGGGGGTGACTGGAAGGTGTGGATATCAGGGTATAAATTAGATCCATGAGTTGGGGGGAGGGAAGACCAGAATTCCCTCGAATTGTGTTTCGATGCAATGTAAGTGTAAAGATCACCTTGTATTCTCTTTGCCTTCGAAAAGCCATTATTGTGATAGTAGAAGAAGAGGAAGAAATTCAGGTACAGAAAATGTGTTTTTATAACCTTAAACGATGGTGCTTGGTGAGTCTTGGTTCTAAAGGTACCAAATGAGGAAGCCAAAGTTCTCAAACTGCTGCATACTTTGACAAGGAAAATCTATTTTTGTCTTCCGATCTACATTTATGACCTAAGTCAGGTAAATACGCCTGGTTTACTTCTTTAACATTTTTATGCAGACAGTCTGTTATGCACTGTGGTTTCAGATGTGCAATAATTTGTACAATGGTTTATTCCCAAGTATGCCTTAAGCAGAACAAATGTTTTTTTTCTATATAGTTCCTTGCCTTAATAAATATGTAATATAAATTTAAGCAAACTTCTATTTTGTATATTTGTAAACTACAAAGTAAAAAAAATGAACATTTTGTGGAGTTTGTATTTTGCATACTCAAGGTGAGAATTAAGTTTTAAATAAACCTATATTATTTTATCTGAACATTGTTTTTGTTCTGTTTCTCTCCTGGAAAAGCATGTCATAGAAGTTTCAGTTTAAACACAGGAGGGCAGGTGAAAAGTACCCTGAAAGGCCAAACTTTATCTCAACAAGAGATGAGGAGACATCTTTAAGGCTAGTTCTACAGTGAGTACTACCGAAGTTGTGAGGCTAAAAGCTGGAATATTGGAGATCATAGAAGTAAACTTCACCTGGTTCAGGTTGCTCTTTCCAATGTACATAAAAAGGATAGGAAAGCAATTTCCTTACCTGAATATGAATTTCCAGGTTGCTCAGTCATTCTACAATATGCTCAGTTTGTTAAAGTATTCATAAAATACACATATTACAGTTTCATATTTTAAAAGATCCTTACAGTTTCTCTTCAAAATTAAATGAAAATAAAATCTTGCAGGGGCCAGGCCTTGCACACAGAACAATTTGAGGAACAAAAGAACCTTCCCACAGCAGAGAACCCTAAGAACATAGTTCCACAGTGCCCTCCTGAGGATTAAAGGATCCATTTATGCTCCGTGTACGTGCTAGTTATAGTCCTAAAGAGGTTAGGACCAAATTTTCTGGCAGGATGTTTTGAAACTTCATCTGTCCTCTGTAGATTCAGCAGACTGAAATGCGTTAATTAGAAATTACTCAGTCACAAAACTTAAGTGTAAAGTAAATTTATTTTATTTATTTTTTTTTTTTTTAAGATTTTATTTATTTATTCATTCGACAGAGATAGAGACAGCCAGCGAGAGAGGGAACACAAGCAGGGGGAGTGGGAGAGGAAGAAGCAGGCTCATAGCGGAGGAGCCTGACGTGGGGCTCGATCTCATAACGCCGGGATCACGCCCTGAGCCGAAGGCAGACGCTTAACCGCTGTGCCACCCAGGCGCCCCAAGTGTAAAGTAAATTTAAGTACATCTTTAAGTGGTGTTTTTGTAAGCCGGTGGCATATTTCTGAAATTAGTCAGCCTTAAGACTGCACTGATCCTTTTTTGAGGTGAGTACACGAGTTTGAATTTTGTTTGCGGCAGCTACAAAATGGAAAAAGCATTGGTGACCCTTGTTGGCACTTGATTCGTTTGCAGTGGTCATGTGGGTGACCAACATTGTCAAGCAAACAAGCTGACATCTTCAGGCTGCTTATTAACCATTATACGTAGTGTCCAGAAGTGTGGGTGCATCTTATAAATAGAAGAAAACATTCATAAGAGCCTCATGATGGATCAACAAAAAGTATTTTCCTTGGCTTTTAGAGTCCAGCATGACTGGAAAACGGGGCACGTGTCTTAGCTTAAAAGAAAACAGGTGCATCGATAGGATGGAATTTTATGTGGCCAAGAACATATTCAAAGCATATTTAATGACATGGAAAAATGCTCATGGTATGTTAAGTGGAAAAAGCAGGATCTAGGAGTATAAACAATATGATTCCAATCATATAAGTTGGTGTGTGTGCATTGAAGGAGCGAGGGAGTCAACAAACTTTTAAGAGGAAGGACTGGAAGGAAATGCCAATGCTGGTTTTCTCCATTTAGATTTTCTACAGTTTCAAATAAGTGTCTATCTAATATGGGAAAACTTAGTTTTAGAATGCTCGTGCAAATATTTAGGCTTGATTTTTAAAAGAGCAATTAAAGCCATTTAAACAAAGCCTGCACTGGAACGCATTTGTGTGTGTGTGTGTGTGTGTGACATTGTGGTTGTTGCTCTTAAAATCACCTTTCTCTTACACACAGACTTCTCGCACATGGTTGTGAATGAAAAATGTTTACTGAATGGCTGATACCATCTTCATGTTTGCTAAGTGCCTGTTACTTTAAGTAGGAGAAACATCCCCAGATAACAATTTTTCTGTTGTCATAGGGAAACATCACTTAGCATTAACTTTTTCTAGCCTGAAAAAGCAAGCTTCAGTATCCACAACGAATAAGGAAGATTTTCCAAAAATGGCACAGGACAAAACTATTCAACATGCACGAATAGCTAAAATGATTTACTCTCATACCTATCAGTTCTGAGTGCCAAGGTGTCCTGTCATTACCACATTACAGAGCCGTTTATACTGTATAATGAGCACCTAACAATTGAGATGCCTGCTTATTACATTTTCTTATGACATTTAATTTTATATGGCCTAGATTTTAGTTGTGCACACACACAAACACAACACACAAAAGATGAACAATAGTGTTTCCTACACACCAACAGACTTTCTCAGTCTCTCTCCTTGTTCAGCAAAATTTCCTTTCCAGCAAACTCTCTTTCCACCTGAAAATCTGCTTAACTCCCCAGACCTCATTCTGTTTCGGCTAAAACAGGAACTTTTGCCATCTCAAGTAGGATGGTCGAGGGAATAATTTTTTTCCATTCAAAAATTGTTCCAATTTTTAGAAACATGCAATGTTATTTCATATTTGGAGATTAACAATTTTTACGTATAATTTCTTCACGTATGAGGAAGCCCAGGTGAGGCAGTCCTTTTGCCATGGAAGCAAATCCACAGGGAAACTATTAAAATAAGCAGTGATGGTACCTGTTGTATTTTGATATATGAGAGTAACTAAATTTAAAAGCCTATGTCAGCCGCCTGTTCTGTTGTATGTTCTGGCTTCTGAAGCCCCATTCAACACGCCACCACACATACCTAAGTGAATTTGTAGTCCGTATTCCAGTTTCTCCCCCCTTCTTCCTCTCTTAAACACACAGACACCATCCAGCCTTACACAAACCTTTTTAGTTTAGGTATTCCATTCTTCTATCATTTTCCTTATTATGTATTTTATGTATTCTATTCTTATTTTCTTAGCACCTTCTAGAGGCTAGTGTATAATGACATATTTCGGATTTTTTTTAAAAGATTTTATTTATTTGTCAGAACACAAGCAGGGAGAGGGAAGAAGCAGGCTCCCCGCTAAGCAAGGAGCCCCATGTGGGACTCGATCCCAGGACCCTGGGACCATGACCTAAGCCGAAGGCAGACGCTTGACCGACTGAGCCGCTGAGGCACCCATAGTGACATGTTTTTATAGTGCTAAACTGAATCCATGCTTCCTAAATTTGTTCAGGAAACTATCGTTCACTGTTGACGTGCAGAGTCCTTCAGTAATATTTCATATAAAGCTACCAAGAGCTCTCTACCTAATGAATGCTGTGGAATAGATCACGGGATGTTCTACCTGCGAAAATGCAAAGGAACTGCTGTTACAATCAGAATGCTGTATGAAAATAAAGCCTCTTTTTTTTTTCCTTTTTAAGTGAAACTAAAATGAAAGTTGGAAACACCCTTCGGAAGTCTTTACCTTAGAACAAAAAAGTAAATGTTGAGTAAATTTCTTACTATCTCCTGAAAAACTAATATTCTTCAATCCTGATGACGGTACCCAGAGCTTCAATGCCCTGGCTGCAGTCAAAACACAGAAGAAACCAACTGCTGCCATGTTAGCATAAACAAACTCTTTTCGGGCTAATATCTAGGAGGCTCCCAGAGCCAGTTAGCGTAGCTGGGCAGGAGGAGGGCGCCTAGGGTAGGAGCATCAATCAGACTGCGTCTCTGGAACCACGTACACTGGGAGTCCACCTTTTTAATTGTTTTTCCACGATACCATTGATGTAATACTTCTTCGAATCGCTTCGGTCTTCTCCGGCACCCTAGACAACTCAGCATGTCGCAACCTGCCCTGCCAAATGTCCTCCACTTGTTCTTAAAGGAAAAGGAGGAAATAAATACAAACGCAGCTTCACAGCAACAAAAAGTAACTTCACATTTCCAGGACCCCTTTGACATCTGATTATACCTAGCAGAGCATTCTTCACTGATACCGCACAATAATTATAATGATACCCTAGAGTGTGAGGACCATTTGTCATCCTTTTATGTTTCTTTTCATGTCCATTGTACATGATACCATCTAAACAGAGCAAGAGAGAAGAGAAATAGCTCTTTATGGAGACATAGGTAGGTAGGTAGGTAGGTAGGTAGGTAGACCGACGAATGGAGCCTCCGGTGGAGGTTTGGCAATGATCTAAAGTCAATGAGAACGAACAGTCAAACCTGTCCAGCCCAGGGGGGTTGAGTGGGGTTCCAAAACCTACGTCACTTACAATATTTTAATCCATACTCACTGGCATTGGATCAACAGGTTAGTGGATGGTGGCCCAACCACTGTGACACTCAGATCCTGCATCTCCATACGCACTTAAAAGCTAAAACTGGTGAATACCTTTACAGAGATGTTGAAGGAACTCTAGATACACTTGCTGAAAGCCAGGGAGGTAAGGGAATCAGGACCAGCCACGAAGCAGAGTCCCTTAGACATGACAGATGGAAGGGACTGTTTCAGGAAGCATGTCTCCTGTCTCATCAGGTCACTTTTCGCTGGTGTATAGTAACCCCTTCCTTCTGCACACCCCCCTGAGACCTCCGAAGCCTTTACACTCTCCTTTACCTCAGTAGAGCCTCACAATGAAGGTAGGGGTGGGATTTCCCTCTCCCATCCCCATTTTATGAAAGGGGAAACTAAGGTTCCCTTTACGAGTTAGTGTCTGGTTTTTGTTTCTCATTCTTGCTGACATACTCAAAGCATTTTCTCCTAATACTTCCATCTTCAGTCTGCTGGGCAGGTAAGGTCACATGCGAAATGGATATACCCCAATTAACAAGGAGTTGCCAATATCCAGGTTCTTCCAATAAACCCTCTAAAGAATCAAAAAGTCCCAGACTTTCTGTCTTCCAACCAGTGTGCTATTTCGAGGCAGACTGACAGGGAAGCCCGAGTTTCCCACAGATGTTTCTTAAGCCGGTCACTACACCAGGAGCATTATCTATACTTGGAGTTTGAGTTGGAAGAAAAAGTTCCTGTTTTTATCCCCAGCTCTGGCCTAGCACACGGCTCTCCTGGTCAAACAGATCTGACCACCGCCTCCCTACTCCTTAAGTTTCCCCAGTTCCCAGTGGATAAAGATTTAACATGGTCAACCTTCCAACAGTGGCCCCTACTTAGTGTCCAGTATTCTCTCCTTAAATATCCAATCATTCCTTAATTGTACCAGCCATGCTAAACTACACCAGGCACCAAGCTAAACAGGCACCATGCCTGTTTCAGCTTCTGTGCCTTTGCTTGCAGACGTGGGTCTCTGCTCCTTCTGGCAAAACCCATAGTCAGCCCCCTGACAAGCTCCTATATATCCTTCAAAGCCCAGCTTTTATTAAAAATCTCCTTCATTTCAGTCCATCTAGAACTTTCATTAAACTCTTATCCTTACATATTACAAGGTTTTATGATTCTGGCTCCTCCCACAGACATGAGTTCCTGGAGGACATGGGAAACTTCCCTTATTTGCCCTTGAATACCCGAAGTTAGTGATTTAATTGAAAAAAATTAATCAGTTATTGACTAGTTAGCCTCCAATCCTGGCATCTCTTTTCAGAGGACTCTTTCTTGCCAGGTAATTTTCTGCATTGATTCTGGAAAGAATTTGTTCATTTGGGGGGGGTTGTTGTTGTCTGGGGGAGGCAGATGGGTGTCAGGTGACCCACAGGTAACAGGAGACCACTGGGTATGGCCAGGAAGCCAGAATTTGGAAAAAGTCCCCCAAAAGGCAATATTTTATCCTCATCCTTGGAGGTCTATTGTGCCTCCTTTCAAGGGCAAAATTAGCAGTGTCTTGTATACCCATGACAATGAAATTTGCTTTTTTTTAAATCACGCTTTAAAAGCTTAACAAAGGCACTTTACATATAGGATCCTCAGTGGGCCAGTCTATCCGAATAAGGAAGGGTCATCCATTGGTGGCTGTGAAACCACCACCTGTCTGGTTTCCTGCTCTTCAAGCTTGAAACTCTCCTTGCTGCTTGCCTGACAGCAGTTTTCTGACTTCTGAACATGTCTAAATAAACGGAATCTAGGAAACAATGCACGAAGTTGACAAATGCCTCCTCTCTGCCTCACAGAGGAATGGAGTGCAGACTGCAAGCTCTAAAGCAATAAAATTACATAGACTTTGAAATAAATAAATAAATAAATAAATAAATAAATAAATAAAATTACATAGACTTTCTGAGCCGGAAAGTGTCTTCAAGACCATTTAAATCCGGGAGAAAATCAAGGCCCATCTAAAAGACTAGGCTTGCCCAAGGTCACATCAAGTTCAGATCGAAACACCAACCTCAGCCTCCGTTAACAGGCCAGCAGCTGATGGCTGTATCCTGAGAACCCAAGGGAAGCTTAGAGGGGCATAAGGAATTGAAAAAACACCATGCAAAAAAGATGGTTTTAAAAGGAAAGTTCTGGTGCTTGCTTAGGCAGCCCATATACTAAAATTGGAACAACACAGGGAAGATTAGCATGGCCATGTGTGCGAGGATGACATGCAAATTCATGAAGTTCCATGTAATTAAAAAAAAAAAAGGAAGAAAGGAAGGAAGGAAAAAAACAGAAGGAATAAAACATTTGAAATTCAGTGTCACATAGTGAGCTGATGTTCAAAAAAAGTATTTCATTGTTCTCTCTAGTACTTCTACTGGTGTTGTGCTATCAGCCAGCTAAGACAAGTACTACAATACTTACCACTGTTCCCTTCTGTGGAGAACATAGGAGCCATTCCTTTAAATGTTCTGGCTTTGTTCTGCTTCTTTCTCTTCCCCTGCAATTCCATTCAAACATATATAATCGGCTCAAAGACCTACTTGACCAGCCACTGGTGCAAAGGGCAAGGGAACCAAAGAAGAATAAGAATATATAAATATGCAAATCTACAGCTATTTTTTTTCCTGGTATAATTACCCCACAGGGGGTATAAAATGTAACTTAAGTGAAAATCAGCATCCCAGCCAGTAAAAATTGTTTACCTCTCTTAGAAAGTGATGGGATAGTTCTTTGGCAGACTCAACCACATTAACTACAACGACATATACCATTTTTTTTCTCTACGATTTTCTTGATTGCTTATTATTTTAGATACATCCAACTTGTTTATCAGGTGCATGTTAAAGCATGTTAAAGCGCGTTATTCAGGTTCAGCATGAAGCTTTCAGCCTTATTCAACAAAATATTTCGAACTTCTCTTGGTATTAATGATTCAGGCAAAATGAAACTTAATCTGCCAACCTAGACACTTTTCTATGGTTTTGGAGATTGTGGATCTAGACCAGGGGGACAACCTGATTTTGTTTTAGGCACAATTAACTTCACAGCTAGGGAGCATAACTGACATCTAAGGCTCTTTTGGTGCCGAAGCTTGTAGAAACAGAGGAGTCTTTGCCTAAGGGATTCTTTGCATTAAAGACTTTGTTAGGCAAAGTCACTCTGGCATGGGAGTCTGATTTGCAATTTGTGCCTTTGTAAAAGGATTAGAAGATCCCTATTGTTTAATGTTTGGATCTCAATTTGCATTTGGAAACGCATGACCTCTTCCAGGTTTAGAGTTCTTTATTTTCATTTTCTCGTCCCGATACACAATCGATACTGTATGTTAAAAAATTGATAACACTGCTTGGCCGAATGTTTGCACTGATTAAGGGAGTGTGATAGGTTTTCTCTGAACGGTGGAGCCTACTTGGGCTCCGGCAACACTGATTCAGTAACCTCTTTAGGAACGGACAAGTAACTCATAGATATAAGTACACACACATTTCATTTATTTCCTTAATCAGAATGCATGGGCACTTTGTTTAAAAACGACAGCCAAAGAAGAAAGCACTACAGTGGTCCAATCAGCCACTGGGCCTACAAAAGGAAATGACCAAAAAAAAATCCTCTGACCTCCTCAGACACATTTGAACACTTCTGTCCAACGTCTTCCTTTATAAATAAAGGTTAGAGAAAAATTATTTTAGGTTTGTGATAACAATACTCTCTGCTGTACACAATATTTAATTACCTGTCCCTTGGTAAACATCTTTTAACTAATATTTGCTTTGACAATATTCCCAGATCGGCAACATGAAACCTAGAATAGAAACTGCGTGAGGAGGGATGATTTCTTAGATTGTGGGTCTAGGACGTGTGGTTTGTTTGTTTGTTTTCTTTTTAACTCTTCAGTTTATTGCTCCTTTATCATCATTGACCACAGGAAAATATTTCTTGTGCGTCAGGATGAACGTGCTTGGCACGTGGACTTGGAATTGCTGGTTGAATGAGCTGGAGGTTGATGAAAAGTATTCACATTCATTGAGCACAAATGATATGTTCAGAATTTTGCAGATGTTTAAGACTTTGTTATCATACCCATTTCGTAGTGGAGAAGACTGAGACCCAGAGGAGTCAAGTGACTTGCCCAAGGTCACACCCTCCCCTGTGATCAGAACCCAGGTCTCCCTGGCTCCTATCCCCAGGCTCTTTCTGCCACATCACAACTGCCTCCCAGAAAAAGTAAACCTAATTTCATTTGGAGGATTATCTGCTCCTCACCTCCTTGGAATGTGCTTATTTTTTAATCTAAACAGGGGATATGTTTGGTGCACAGGAAGCTACATGGGCAAGACTGACCTAACCCTTCCCTCTTGCTAATAGAAACAAGTAATCTTATCTGTCATTCTATTAAAAATACATCACATTCCTCTATGATCCAGTTTGGAGAATGACTCAAGAAAGGACGATCTGTTTCTGTATCATAACACCCCCCCCCTCAGGCCAGCCTCTGTAAAATCATCAAGAGTAAATAAGCCATTGCTTTTCCTCTCAAATATTTCATTCACCGATTCCAAAGCACTTTCTACATGTGATCAATTAGAATTAAGACTTGCAGCCCTCTTGACAGTCCAGCCACTTGGAGGTAAGCCTAAGAAAGTCTCTGTTGCTGAAGAGCACACCCTCTGAAGCCCCCCTTCAATGGAGACAAGGCCTGGATGGTGAAGTTAGCTGAAAAGAGTGGCCTGTTGGCATGTTGTGCTGTGAGCCCACGTTCTCAGTCTCGTCCCATGGGAAACACTCCCTCTTCGCCATCTTCCAGACTGCTCTGCCAACATTCTCCTGATGCTCCCAGTATCTAAAGATAATCCCCTTTCCCCTAAACGGGATCTCAACCTAAAATAGATCTGGGTATGTGCCACAGGGCATGAACAAATGACTCAGAGGGACATTTCAGATCTCGGAGGCAGAAAAGACTCTTCAGACCACAGGGGCACAGTCTGGAAGGTAGCTAGTACCCAAGGAACAAATGAGTGACAGCTGGAAAGAAGTTCCAAAGAATGTGTCACCTGAACGCTCCTTTGCACGAGGCAGACGGCTGAGGCCTAAGTACCCCACAGTTATGTCACTGTAGGACCTCATTCCAGCCTGACTTCTTCAGGTCCTCAACCTCAGCCTGCACACGAGGCCATAAATGGACCATAAATTAAACAGACAAGACCCAGGAGTCCCCTAACCTAGGAATAGGAGGCAAATGGACAGATTATTTTAAAACTTTTTTATTTAAATTCAATTAATTAACATATAATGCATTATTGGTTTCAGAGGTAGAGGTCAGTGATTATATAATACCTAGTGCTCATTACATCACGTGCCGTCCTTAATGTCCATCACCCAGTTACCCCATCCCTCAAATGGACAGATTTTTAATGTGTGGATGTGATTCAGCATCAGGGATGTCAGAAGGGAAATGAGTCTCTCCTAGAAAATGTGTTGATTTGGCACATTTTCTACATTCGGGTTTTGTTTTGTTGCTGTTTTATGTTTCTCCTTTTTTTCATTCATATCATCTGACTTTGGTTTGTATTCAATTCTTTGTGTCCAACAGTAGGGCAATGGTTATGTTAGTCCTAGCACGTCCTTAGAATGGACTAGCACGCTCCATTAAAATGATCTGGCAAACAATAATAAGGAAGAGCCACATTTACTGAGGTTTACTGCATGCTGTTCCTACACTCAGCATTCTACATACATCTTTTTTTCATCGAGTTCCCACAATAACCCTGTGAGATAGGCACTCTCATTCCCCCTCATTTTAAGACTGAGAAAGCTAAGGCAAAGGGAACCAGAATCACAAAACCACTAAGCAGTGAGGCTGGTATTTAAACCTGATTCTACTGAGTCCCATGCTTTTTGTTTTGTTTTGTTTTTAAGATTTTATTTATTTATTTGTCAGAGAGAGAGCGCGCACAAGAAAGGGGAGCTGCAGGCAGAGGGAGAAGCAGGCTCCCCGCTGAGCAAGGAGCCCAATGCAGGACTCCATCCCAGTAGCCTGGGATCATGACTTGAGCCGATCCATGACCTGAGCCGAGGCAGACGCGTAGCCAACTGAGCCACCCAGGCATCCTGAGTTTCAAGTTGATTGAGCCATATATTATCTGACACACAAAGAAGAATGTTCTGAAGTTAATGAGACCAGGAAACACTATATAGTAGGATCCAACTTGGTAAAATAGATTCACGTTTATGTGTTTTGGGGGTATATTTCCATTGAGAAAACTCTAGAAGGACCACTCAAACATCAATTCCTTGGAGCAGCCTTCCTAGACCATAATAAAGCCATCCCACCCTGCCCATTATTCTTTGTCTCATTCTCATGCTACAACTCTCCTCATGGCACTTACTTGAGAGGTAACACATGCCGTGTCCATTTCTTTTCTAGCTCCCCTCTAGAATGAAGGGTAGGACAATTTCTAGTAAAATGCCTGCCATGTTGCTGATACTCAAATATTTGTTGACTTGAGTAAGTGTACCAAACCCTTCATGTTGGTGGTTTTTTCCTCTCACTGTGAAACAGGAACAATTTAGATTCTCTTTTCTTTTTAAGTAGGCTCCACACCCAGTGTGGGGCTTGAACTCATGACCCTGACATCAGGAGTCCCATGTTCTACCAACTGAGCCAGCCAGGCGCCCCACAACAATTTAGGTTCTTGAGACTTAAATGGATTAGGCTTTTTTTTTATGTTTTATTTAAATCCTCTGAGTAAAAAAAAGGAAAAAAAATCATTCCGCTTAAAGATCAAGAAGCTAAAATGGTCTTCTTCAAAATGTAAAAAGTTGATCTCCCCCATAGTGGAAGGTTCTTTCAATTGCAGGAGGCCATTGGAAATCTCCTTAGATAAACTTGCTTTGAGTCAAAAGAGACTCATTAATGTTTTAACTGCTAATCCATTTAGTGTCCTATTCACCTAGATGGCTTTTCTGAGCACCCCCCTGGTGGCTTTAGAAAGATAAGCCTTCCAGTCACCAGGCTCAATAGGGCAAAAGCAAAGGACAATTGACGGCAGATGAAGGGACTGACTCAGTTTTTGAGATGAATGGATAGCCGCCTATCTGGCCAATGTGAAAATGAAAGGAACACTTGGAATGAACAGATACCAGTTGGTTATGTGTTGTCCCAATTATAAGCTCTCCTTTCTCCTCTAAAAAGGATTAGGCCTCCTGTGAATGGGAATCTTGTCTTCAAGTCCTATGGCCTTGACCTTCCTTTGTACTGTCCTTCTCGTTTAAACCGTGTGTGGTGGCTGTTGGAGATTTTGCGTTTTCGGCCATGTCCTTCTGAAAGGCGAGTCTTGCCCCATCAGCAGCCCCATAAACCATCTCAAAGTCGAAAGCAAAGCATCCTTGCATTCCATGCTGAGGAGGGGGCTGCATTGGCCAGCTTCCTTCTTCCTTTCCCAAACAGAACCAAGCTCCTATATAAAATTCATAAATTCTTGGCAGGAAAGAAATCCTCCCATTGGAAGGAACAGATGTTCTACGAGTAACTTTTGCCATTATACTCTGTTCCTAATATCGTAGTTTTAAGTGTGGGGGGATGTTAACTTTTTTTTAAAATGTCAACATGTTCTGGGCAGCTTTTCCATCTCCATCTGTGGCATACACACCACCAATCCTCCCGCCGCCCCTTTTTAAATTTCCAGAGACGAGTTGGGAATTGGAAAGATATTTAAAGAGTTGAAAGTGGAAAATTCACTTGAATAAGTATGCTAATGTATAACCTAATGCAGAAAGTAATATGATGTTTCCCTCCCAGTTGTAAATCTCAGAAACTTTCTTTCCCTTGTTCTCTTAGAACTTGAAGGGGTCTAGGAGACTTTTAACAAGGTAATTATGACCAATTAACGTTCAGGGGTTATTACTGGTAATAGAGTTCCATGGGAGTGACCTATTCATAAAATTCCCTTTCTAAAGAAACCCTCAATCAGGCTTCAAATTCAAGAGGCTACTAGGCCATTTTCACTTCGTTATCACCTCGTTAAACTGCCCACCTTAAATGCCAGGGTCCCAGGTGAACACGGGGAAGGGTCAAGGTCAGTGGATGATGCCTCCTAACTTTCCTGGGAATAACTTAAGAAAATGTGACCTCACCTTGGCTGGTCCCAGGTGGGGTCTCCTCCCTAGGGACAGCGATGCCCGCTCGCAGGGATTTCTAGTGACGCCCAGAGCGTCCGCTGGCTGTGGCCCAACCCAAACATTCCGGACCGCGTCTGGGTTCAAAAGCAGAGTTCCGTGAGCGGGCTGCGTGGGGTGTGGACTCCATAGCACTGAAGGAGAGGAGGTGACAGCATGGGCGGGGTGGGGTGGAGAAGCAGACGACAGACATTCAAATGCTCGGGGGATCCTCACGGAGTCCCGGCTCTTTGACCAGGTTCCCCCTCCTCCGCCCTGTGGGAGCCAGAGGAATCTAGATCCCCAAATGCCCCGCAGGGCCCAGCGCCAGGAGCGACACGTCCACCCCGGAACACCCTGTCCCTGGAGCCTTCTCGTGCCCAAGTGGAGGCGTGAGCGTGAGCGCACGCTGGGCGGGGCGCGGGGACACACACGTGTGGCGCTGGCCGGCGCGCGGGGTCCGGGGCTGGCGGGGGCGGGGTGGGGGCGCGAAGGGCGCGAGCGAGCGCCCACGGCCCCGGGGCGCCTGGAGCTGGAGGCGGGAGCAGAGGCGAGCGCGGTCTCTAGTGCCCCCCGCCGGACGGCCGGGCGCAGGACGGCTCCGGGCCGCCGCTCCCCGCGCCGCGCCTCTGTGGGGGAGACCCGCGTCCTTCTGCCTCTGCGGAGGCTGACCCAGTGTTAAGAAATTAAAGTCAAGTCCAAGTGGATTCTTGTTCTGGCTTTGTCACTTATTGGCTTCCTGCTCGCGGGAACTCGGAAATACTGCCTCCCTTTGACTAATGTGACTAACAACCCGGACAAAATAAATGACATGGAGACCGTGCGCTCAAGTACTTGGGTATATAGTAAGTACTCAGTAAATGGCCGGCGGCATCTTCATCAATCATCATCAATCATCATCACCATCATCATCGTCATCAGCAAGCAGCTGGCTAGGCCTTGCATGCGGGTCTCACCGAAGTCGGCTCTTCTATGGTGGGTTTGGGCGAGGACAGGGAGGAGGAGAGGAGTTTCTCCTCTGACGTGGAGAAGGAATCTGAGAACCCAGCTGGGATCCAGCCTTCCTGTGCCACTAACTCCACTCATAACCGTGGACTCAGCGTCCCCTCTTTGAACCTAATATCCTCATTGCAAAATAGGAAGAGCCATACCCAACTCACAGAGTTGCTGTGAGAGAAGACTGACAGAACACCGGGCACGCGGTGCATGTTCAGGGCAAACCTCACTTCTAGCTGGCAGCCAGCAGGCACCAGAAACCTGTCCCCATAGCACATGCTAGGTACAGCGTGAAACTCTTGTCCCCCTATACACAGGCAGTCAACACACCCAGGTTCTCTTCTCTTACAACATAGAGTAGGCGCCTGGTGCAAGCTCCCCGCCTCCAGTCAGTCAGGATGCTATTTCCTGAGTACTTACTATGTACCTGTCTGACCCAGCCAGCTTGGGCTGCAGGAGACTTTAACTGCTGGGGTCTCTCTACTTCATCGCCCCTGGAAACCCCCTTCCAGAGACGCCTCATATCCTTTCTGGAAATGAGTAGTGTGAGAAATAAGAATGCACACTCCTGACCATGGAGTAATAGAATATACAGTCAGAGGTCCTGGCCGTCAAGGGCAGCCCTGCCAGCTCCTGGCTGTCTTCATCCTGCCACCTCCCTGAGCCTCAGTTACCTCGTCTTTAAAAACATCACCTTCTGGAATGGACCAGTGTGAGAATGAACAGATATGTGTGTATGATGTGTATAATAGGCGTTCAGCAACTACTGATTTATCATTTGTTTCAAGCATCAAGCAGGTGCCCAATGAATATTCGTTGGATTGAACTGCGCTTCCCTCTTTGCAGAACTTGTACCTGGAAAATCTTCCCTTCAGGTGTCCTCCCTGTCTTCCACTTTGTCAAATGTCATGCCCTGTGACCTGCCTTTTCCACCTGCTTTCTAGAGTTTGGTGCCTTGCATATCAGAAGAGTGATGGATCTTTCCAGAGTTCAAAGCATGGTATGGCCTCTCTCAAGCCTGTTCTGAAACCTATTGTGTCCCATTTTCCAAATGGGAAAAAAAAACAAAACAAAAACACAGCGTCCAATCTTTACAGGGGTCTTGGCAGTCTCATTGTGCTATTGTGCCTGTTGTATCATTTATCTTTAGCAGAGTTCATTTTCCAGAGGGACTCCATGGCAGCAGAGGGACTGACACAGTGCTCATTTCCACAACACAGAGCTGCCTCTTGGTCCTGCCAAATTTCTGCGCTGCTCTCCTGGATTATGATGTAGATACTCACTGGCCCTCTGAGCAAGCATTCTTAGAGGCTCTTTAGAAATGATTGGCCAAGGGGCACCTGGGTTGCTCAGTCAGTAGAGCATGTAACCTTGATCTTAGGGTTGTGAGTTCAAGCCCCACATTGAGTGTGGAGCCTTCTTTAAAAAGAAATAGAAATGATAGGACATGAACTTTACTAATACATAGCACAGAGCAAATTAGAGTTTTCCCATATTGTGACAAGGTGTGTGAAAGCTGTTACTTTACCAAAACTATTCATTATGGGGCCCTTTGTTTAAAGGTGGAAATGCTGCTGGTGGCTTGGGGACAGTGTCTTTGGCTCCCTGACTCATAGGAAGCAAAAATAAGTTACTATCAGGTGATGGTCGTACTTAGAAGCCAAACTAAAAATGAGAAGGTCTGTCATCCTTGAGAGGAGGGCAGTTGGCTGCCCTTTCAAACTAGGAAGTGCCAGGCTGCTCAAATTTAAGCTTTTCTTCGTGTCATGCATTTAAAAAAAATAATTACGGTGTGCCAATTTCTGTGCTGGACGACACACTAAGGGATATTATGTGGTTTCTGTCAGCTAGTGTTTCAATCTGGGAGGAGAGATGCATCTATTAAGTGATCGAGCAGTCACCTCTCTGCAAAGCGGGGATAATCCCAGCAACCACTTGATGGGGGCTTGTGAGGTCAGGCCACGAAGGGCATGGGTGAGAAGCAATTGTGGAGGGCCCACCGCCAGGCAGGCGCTCACATCGTCTTGTTAGCCTCATTTTCAGGCAGAGAAGTGGAGGCTCTGAGAGCATGGGAGATTTGCTGGTTCGCAGTGCAGTCAGGGTTCAGATTCAGGGATCCAATTTTGCATGTCTTCTCCCAGGCTGGGCCAAGTCACTGCCCCTTTTGGATAGCCTTGTCTCTGACTGTCTCTGTGTACCATGGGAATTAAAGTTTGCCCCGGTGTATACTAGCTCTTTGGCTTATTAGGTTTCTAAACCATGTCCAGTGCAACCCCATCCTTTCCTGCGTTTCAGTTTTCCCTCGAGTTCTATTGGAAGAGAAGTATGTCTTCTGGTCTGTTTTTATGCTGGAAGTTGAATGAAACAATTTCCCTCATGGGCTCCCAAAAGGATTGATTTTATTTGGCAAACTGCTCTTTGGGGACAAAACACATTTTGTTGTTATTGTTGTTGTTGTTGTTTCTTATTCTGTTTTATTGAGATATAATTGTGTACCACAAACTGCATATATTTAAAGTATAAAATTCATTGAGTTTGGACATATGCATACATCCATGATTCCATCACCACAGTCAAGGTAATAAATATATCCATCACCTTCAAAAGTTTCCTTGTGCCCCTTCATGTGTGTGTGTGTTTCTGTGTTGTTGTTGTGACAAGAATAGTTAACATGAGATCTACACTGTTCACAATTTTGAAGTGCACAACACTGTACTGTTAACCATGGGCACTGTGCTATAGAGCCAATCTCTAGAACTTATTCATCTTGCATAACTGAAACTTTATACCCATCGAGCAAGACCTCCCCATTTCCTCCTCTCCCAGCCCCCGGCAACCACCCCTCTATGTTCTGCTTCTATGTTTAACTAATTTAGATACTCTCACTTATATGATACAAGTGAAATCATGCAGTATTCATTCCTTCTGCGACTGGCTTATTTCACTTAGGGTGATGTCCTCCAAATTCATCCATATTGTCACAATTGTTAGAATTTCCTTCTTTCTTTTAAGGCTGAATAATACCCCATTGTATGCATATAACACATTTTCTTTGATAGACATTGGGTTGTTTCCATATCTTCGCTTTTGGGAATAGTGCTGCAATGAACACGGAGGGTGGGTACCTCATAGAGATCCTGATTTCAAATATTTTAGACCATTTGGTAGTTCTATTTTTAAATTTTTTGTGGAACCTGGTTTCCATAATGGCTGCCCGTTTTACATTCCTATCAACAGTGCACAAGGGTTTCAATTTCTCCACATCCTTGCCAACACTTGTTATCTTTTGTTGAGTTTAGTTTTGTTTTTGGTAATAACCATCCTAACTGGTGTGAGGCGATATCTCCTTGTGATTTTTACTCGATTTCTCCAATGATTAGTGATGTTGAGCACCTTTTCATATACCCAGTGAACATATATATATATATTTGGAGAAATGTCTATTCCAGCCCTTTGCCCATGTTAAAAATTGGGCTATTTGGTTTCTTTACTATTGAGTTGTATGAACTCTGTGCATGTTTTGGATATTAACCTTTTCACAGATAAAAGGTTTGCAAACATTTTCTCCTTTTTCACTCTGTTGATTGTTTCCTTTACTGTGCAGAAACTTTTTATGATGGAGTCATGATGAAATCTCATGTGTCTATTTTATTGCCTGAGCTTGGTCATATCTAGGAAATCAGTGCCAAGACCAATGTCAAGAAGCTTTTCTTCTACATTTTCTTCTAGAAATTTATAGTTGCAGGTCTTATGTCCAAGTCTTTAATCCATTTTGAGTTAGTTTTTGTACATGTTGTAACACTGGGGACTTGTTTCATACTTTTGCATGTGGATATCCAATTTTCCAAACGTCATCTGTTTGGAAAGAAATGGTCCTTTCTACATTGTGTATTGTTGGCACCCTTACAGAAGACCAGTTAACTGTATACATATGGCTTTATTTCTGGGCTCTTTATTCCATTGTGTTGGTTTCTATGTCTGCCTTAATGCCAGTACCATGCTGTTTTAATTACTATAGCTTTGCAACATTTTTTAAAATCAGAAAGTGTGATTACTCCAGCTTTGTTCTTTTTTCTCAAGGTCACCTTGGATATTCTGGGTCTTTTGTGGCTCTGTACGAATTTTAGGAATTTTTTTCTATTTCTGTAAAAAAACAAAACAAACAACAACAAAAGCCATCCATCTGCCATTGGGACTTTATGGCAGTTTGAATCTGTAGATCACTTTGAGCAGCATGGACATTTTAACGATATTAAATCTTTCAGTCCATTAACATGGGATATCATTTCATTTACTTTTGTTTTCTTTGATTTCTTTCATTAATGTTTCATAGTTTTCAGTGTATAAATCTTTCACCTCTTTGGGTAAGTTAGCTTCTAAATATTTTTTTCTTTTCGATGCTATTATAAATGGAATTGTTTTAATTTTTTTCAAATAGTTTGTTGTTTCTGTATAGAACACAATTAATTTCTATATGCTGATTTTGTATCTTGCAACTTTACTGAATTCATATATTAGTTCTAACAGCTTTTTGGTGGAATTTTTAGGGACTTCTACTTATAAGATCATGTCATCTGCAAACAGGTATTTATTTGACTTCTTCCTTTCAGATTTGGATGCTTTTTATTCCTTTTATTTGCCTCATAGCTCTGGCTAGGACTGCCAGTACGCTCTTGAATAGAAATGATAAGAGTGGGCATCCTTGTCTTGTTCCTGATCTTAGAAGAAAAGTTTTTAGTTTTTCACTGTTGAGTGTGATGTTAGCTATAGTCTTGCCACATATGGCCTTTATTATGTCAAGGTGCATTCCTTCTATACCTAGTTTGTTATTTTTTTTTAATCATGAAAGAGTGTGGAATTTTGTTAAATGCTTCTGCATTTATTGAGATGAATTTATACTTTGTACCTCTCATTCTGCTAATGTGGTGTATCACATTTATTGATTTGCATATACTGAACAATTCTTGCACCCTGCTTAAGTATCATGAATGACCCTTTTAATAAGCTGTTGAATTTGGTTTGCTAGTATTTTGTTGTGGATTTTGCATCTCTGTTCATCAGGGATATTGGCCTATAAATTTCTTTTCTTGTAGTGCCCTTCACAGGCTCTGGTTACTGGGTAATACTTGTAAGATGAGTTTGGAAGTGTCCCCTCCTTTTCAATGTTTTGGAAATGTTTGAGAAGGATGGCGTTAATTCTTCTTTAAATATTTTGTAGAATTCACCAGTGAAGCTATTTGGTCCTGAGCTTTTCTTTGTTAGGAGATTTTTGATTACTGCTTCAGTCTCCTTACTTGTTGTTGATCCTGTTCAGATTTTCAATTTCTTCCTGATTCAGTCTTGGTAGATTGTATGTTCCTAGGAGTTTATCCATTTCTTCAAGGTTATCCAATTTGTTGGCATATAGTTGTTCATAGTAGTTTCTTATGGTCCTTTATATTTCTGAGTCATCCCTTGTAATATCTTTTTTATTTCTACTTTTTTATTTGAGTTTTCTCTTTTTTCTTATTCTAGCTAAAAGTTTGTCAATTTTGTTTATCTTTTCAGGAAACCAATTCTTAGATTCATTGATCTTTTCTGTTGTTTTTCTACTCTCTATTTCCTGTATTTCTAAATCTATTATTTATTATTTCCTTACTGCTGATCATGTGGGACCTTATTTGTTCTTCTTTTTCTAGTTCCTTGAACTGTAAAGTTAGGTTGTTTATTTGAGACCGTTCTTCTTTCTTAACGTAGGCATTTATTGCTATAAACTTCCCTCTTAGTACTGATTTTGCTGCATCCCATAAGTTTGTGTATGTTGTGTTTTCATTTGTATTTATCTCAAGGTAATTTTTTATTTCCCTTTTGATTTCTTCTTTGATCCGTTGGTTGTTAGGTGTATATTGTTTGATTTCCACATATTTTTGAATTTTCCCATTTTCATCCTGCTATTAATTTCTAGTTTCATATCATTGTGGTTGGAAAAGATGATTTCAATCCCCTTAAATTTTTAAGACTTTTGTGGCCTAACGTGTGATCTATCCTAGAGAATGATACATGTGCACTTGAGAAGAACCTGTATTGTACTGCTGATGGGTAGAATGTTCTGTGCATGTCTTATATCACTCTTTTTTTTAAAGGTTTTATTTATTTATTTGACAGAGAGAGAGAGCACAAGCAGGGGGAGCGGCAGGTAGAGGGAGAGGGATACGGGGCTCCATCCTTGGACCCTAGGATCACGATCTGAGCAGAAGGCAGATGCTTAACTGACTGAGACAGCCAGATACCTCTGTCTTATATCACTCTTAACAAACAAATATATGGATATATAAAGGGTATATAGACTCAAGAAGTATTCTCACAGGAAAATATTAATAAAGAAACTAATATAAATTGAAGGTCTTTTTTAAAAAAGATTTTATTTATTTATTAGAGAGAGAGAGCACAAGCAGGGGAGGGGCAGAGGGAGAAGCAGACTCTCGGCTGAGCAGGGAGCCCGACATGGGACTCCATTATCATGACCTGGGCTAAAAACAGATGTTTAACTGACTGAGTCACCCAGGTGCCCCATAAATTGAAGGTCTTTTATCATTTCGTTCTCACAAGTCCTTGGATAGAAGGTATTATCTCTATCCTAGGACTCAGGGACCTGAGGCTTAGGTAGCAGAGCAAGCCTGAGATTCTAATCTCTGCTATGGATCTCTGCTCTATGTGGGGGTTCTAAGCAAAGATGGACCCCAAGGCTGCCTGGTGACCCATAGCATGAGCCTTCTGGGGGTGGGACCTGTGTTCTGCTGTTCTGCCTGCAGACCTAAACCAGTCCCTCGCTGGTGCCAAGGCTCAGTTTCTACTTCCCTATCCTCTAGTTACTAATGCCATGAATAGGGGAGACAAAGGATGAAAAATTTAATGGCATTACTACTCTTACCTCTGTTTGCTTTTTACAGTTGTGTTTGGCATTGCATAAGCTCAAACATCAGAGCGTTATGTATCATTACCTTGGTTCATTACTCTATCAGTATCCAGAACAGTGTCTGACTTGTAAGAGATGCTTACTAAGTATTTGGAAGGAGAGAGGGAATGACTAAGGACAGGTATATGGGAGAATCAAGTTCTCAGCAGGTTCTCACTTTGATTGAACTCAGCCCCCTTGCGAGTGTGCCCCAGCCAAGCCCACCTCAAGAAAGCTATTTCTCCCTAATATTGGCCCCAGCTGCTGACTGTTGCTGCTGGTGGCAGCTAGTACATGAAGAGCTGACCTGTTAAAGGTGAGATAATCTGCAAACTTCAGGACTTGGGAGGAGTAGTAACCGCTGTCCTGTTCTGACATACAGGAAGTAGCATTCTTTAAAACAGATTTTTTTTCTTTATTTGAGAGAGAAAGAGAGCACATGTTCGAGAGTAGAAGCAGGGGAAGGGGCAGAGAGAGAAGTAGACTTGCCGCTGAGCAGGGGGCCGAAGCGGGGCTCCAACCCAGGACCCAGGGATCATGACCTGAGCCAAAGGCAGATGCTTAACCAACTGAGCCACCCAGGCGTCCCCAGGAAATAGCGTTTACATAAGCAGGTGGCTTTCGAGTTTATCCAGGTAACGTAGCTGTTCCGACTTTCTTTATAAAACACCGTGGTTCTGAAATCCCTAAATAATATCATTCTATGCTTGCTCACACATCAGCTGCCTGCTTGGGTAGCAGAATTTTAAAAATGGCAGGCTCAGTCTCCACTCAGTCAGGGTGTGGAGCTCGCTAAGGGGGAGGAGGAGATTAAAATCTCCACTCTGTCAGAATAGTCATGTAGAACAACTCTGACCCTTATGTTCATCCTTTTTCAAACGGGCAGGTGGAGGGACAAAAGTAAACAACCAATGGGAAGTGTCTGTAAACACCTGGCTGTTAAGAATATGAATTCTGGAACCTGTATGAGAAGCCCTACCTCACCTACTCCAACTCCTCCAAAACCCAGACCCCCAAAGGCCCCTGGTGCTCACTCCCTTCGTCCTGGAACTGCAGTTAAAGAACCTCGACGCCAGAAGCCTAGAATCAAGTGCTGATGTGCCTACTTTTTAAGGGAGGGAACTGGGTTAGGTTACTTTAACCCGGCTAAGCCTCAGTTACATCACCTGTAAAATGGAGACGACAATAGGGCTTGTTAACAGTAAGATTGTTACTAAGATTTAAATGGGATAATGCATACAAAGTGTTCAACATTGCGTCTGCCTCATAGTAAGCATGCCGTAAGAGTTGCCTATTTTTCTCAGTATTATTACCAACTGGGTCAGATCTCTTGGATGTTGGGAAAAGGAATGCAAGCTGAGGTTCAGTCACTAATGCTGAGAATGCCATCTCTTAGAAGAGCTCTTAGGAGTGAAGCTTTTCAGGCCCCAGATACTTGGTGGTTTCTGGCTTTGGCTCCTCCCCCATTTGCTCCGTGCCCTTAGGGTCTAAGACATCCCCCTCCCCCCATCTTTAGGCTCTAGTCTTCCCCTCCCCTCACTGGTCATTTGAAAGAACTGGTCTAGAACTCTAACGGCGCTGAGTATGCACTTTGCTGCGCTTTGAAGGATCACATCCAAAAATTCATTTTTCTTCTATCCAATTCCAGTTCCTTACCCCGAAAGCAAAAGAGAATCCAAATTAATTTTACTCACCATGGCTGCGAGTTGTGCCACCCAAGGACCAAATCTGGTACCTTGAGAGAAGACTTCATACAGCCAAAACCTCTAACAAATAGGTTGACACAACTTGGAATATGGACGGTACAGAAGACAAAAGTCCTGTATCCGTGCAAATACAGGAAGTCAATCACTGAAGTTGAATGGAGTTGAGTGTCCTTAACCTAGTAATTATGTGCTGATGTGCTTAGGGGTACAAAGCCATCATGCATGTAACTCACTCTGAAATAGAGTCAACTCTTAACAATATGTGAATCTGGGTAAAGTGTAAATGAGGTGATATGTACTGTTTGTTGGTTTTTTTTTCCTGCAACTTTCTGTAAGTTGGAAATGATTTCCAAATAAAAATTTAAAAATAAAAAGAAAGGATAAGAACCCCCTGACTGTTTTCTTAATCCTTTCCCAGCTAACATGAGTGCTATAAAGCAAACAGATGATGTCCTGGCGTAAAGGTTTGCAAGCAAATACTCCATTATAAAATCCTGACTTTCCAGGAGTATGCAAATCCTATTCAAGGCAATCACCTGGTGGGCTTTTATGCAGGGTCTTCTAATTCTGCTACTGATAGTTGCCAGGTATGATTGAATTAACTCCCTAGGCTCACACACTAAATGGCTTGCTCAAGGTCACACATCCAGCATGTGCTGGATCCTGGCTTTGGGTCTGGAGACATCTGTCTTCAAACCCCCGTGCCATGGCCCCCTACTGCCCCACCACGTGCCACCGTGGGCCCTACCTTTCAGGAATTTACTAAGTTTCCAGGGGACAGTACATAGCTACATAAAAAAGAGACCAGATCTTGCATATAAATCATATATGGGATTGTAGAAACAGCTGTAAAAATAATGGGATCACTACAGAAGGATTAAAATGGAGTGCATTTCACAGAACAGGCTTTGTGAGCTTTTAGCAGCAATGCTACAGACTGTATCTGGGAAGGAAACCCTTCTATGTTTTATAAGCGACGTGTTTCAAAACCATATACACACGAGGAAAGAAATATGTTGGCATGTGTTACCACATTTACCATTTGGTATCTTATCTTCCCAAACACGGTTACATTGCTACATCATTGTTTTGCCTGCTCCTTCAGTTCCAGCAACCTCTCTGGGCATCTTCATGATCCATACAAGTGTTGGCTGACAATTGATTCCAAGTTCCCCTTTCCTGGGAATTTGGATCTCCTCTGGACCGATGATGGATGGGCCATCTTAATCCTGTTTGGCTCAGAAAGTACTATCCGGCTGAAGAGAAGGTGGAGCTGATTTCTAGAGACTGTGACAGAAATGACACTGTCCATTCAGTTCCCCTCACTGGAAGCTTTTATTTATTTATATTTATTAATTATGATTATGATTATTTTACCAGAAGCTTTTAAACAGGATCATCCACACTTCGTAAGAATCAATCTCTGGCACAAAACCAAATGAAAAGACTTCTAAGGAAGAGCTTATGGGCAAATTCTCTGATCCTCCGTTTCCTCCTCATAAGTCGGGGTTAATAATATGCACATGGCCAGTTCCCTGCAAACACTCCGTGAGGTAATGGATATGGAAGGAGCCGCACCGGAATACAGCAGGCACCTGGCAGTAGGACCTGTAGTAAGAGTAATAAGAGTACTAGCAATGACAACCTTTTCTTGCACACTTACTCTTTGCCAGGTACTGTGCAGAGCATCCGACACACCCTGTTAGGGAGATGCTATGGAAAAGCATGGCTGAATGTGGCTTCTAGAGTTAGCCTGGGTCCCAGTACTGGATCTGTCACTTATTAGCTACGATCTGGAGCAAAGAAGTCGACCCACCTCTACCTCGGTTTCCTGTTTGTAAATGGGGGGCGGCAGGACTGGGTACACCATGAGAAGTACTTAGTACAGTGTCAGGTGCCCTGCAGGAGTGGGGAGGCATTTGCTATTGTGAGCTCATGTGATTACCCCAGCAACCCTTAGAGATCAGGACTGTTACTACTTTCATTCATAGATGAGAGAGCTGAGGGCCTGGAGCGTCACGGCTAGAGAACTCCAATCCAACCTCAACACTGGCCTACTCCAAATTCCCTGCGTGTTCTTTTTTTTTTTTTTTTAAGATTTTATTTATTTATTCGACAGAGATAGAGACAGCCAGCGAGAGAGGGAACACAAGCAGGGGGAGTGGGAGAGGAAGAAGCAGGCTCACAGCAGAGGAGCCTGATGTGGGGCTCGATCCCATAACGCCGGGATCACGCCCTGAGCCAAAGGCAGGCGCTTAACCGCTGTGCCACCCAGGCGCCCCTCCCTGCGTGTTCTTGATCAGCTCACCTGCCCCTGGCATTGTGGAACGCAGCGCCCATCATCATTGCATTCTGTGTACCTCTGTAGGACCAGCTCGGCCACGACAACCTCAGAGGAACAGCCTGAACAAGTTACAAGCATCTTCGTGAAAATAGCATGCGCACGGTGACGACTATAGCTCAAAGGGCAGGATCCTTCCTTTTCTCATTGCTCCCCAACGGGTGAAAATGTTAATGCACCCTCCTCCCCATTAGGTACCCAAACTTGTATTTACACTGTCAACCCATATGTGTATTTACATATAGCCAAGTGTGCACGGGGCCATACGTACAGTGTATGCCAATGTGGGTATTTGTAAATTGCATACATCAACTGTTGTACTAACACAGCACGTACATTGTAAAATGCATACATATTATTAAAGAATGGCATGACAGTAAGCGGAAATTGGAGTTCAAGTGCTTTTTTTCCAGCCCCGCAGGGGGTCAGGCCAACCTCCCGGATCACTGCTAGGAATTAGCAGGGAAAAGGTGCTCCCCCCCCCCCCCCCCCCCCAAAAAAAAAAAACCCCCCCCCCCCGTGATTCTTAAGTTTAGGAAGTTTGAGCAGATTTCCAAGGCCTTAGGTCTAAAACATGCATATAAATCTCAGACCGTGTATCCTCTGGAAGCCTCAACTTGTTCATTTGTAAATGAGGGTAACAGTCTCCATTCTTAAGGGAGGGAGATGTGCATAAAGGTGCCTAACAGTGCATGCACTGTTCCTCAAACTTTCAAACATGCGGCCTACAGTAGGGCATACATTTTGCATCACAACCAGTACACACATCCACAAATGTGTGTCTGTGCTTGTGTGTGTGTAAGTGCAATGGATCCCACGAAGCAATGCTCCCACCCTTACTTCAGGCAGTGCCTTCTGAGAGTTTCTGATCAAGTCGATTCTGATTTCATTTAAGAAAAAATGCTGGTAGAGATCCTGGGTGGCTTTTCTGAATAATATACGCCCTTTACAAAGTTCTCGTACGTGCGCGATTTCAGCATCCTTTGGATGTTTGCAATAACCCTGTGAGGTGAGAGGTAAGTTGGTAGTTGAGGAAGCAGACGAAAGGACTAACAGTTTGGGTCCAGGGTCTTCCCTTCAGCTCACATGACCCTATGCTGTCCCCAGTGTCACCTCAGCCAAACCTCCCGATGGTCCCCAACGGGCTTTTTGGAGACTGAGGCTGAAGTCATTCTCATTTTTGAGGTCCTGGTTTATTTTTGAGGTCCCGGTTTATTTTAAAAAATGAAGAAGCGCCAAAAGAGGAGAACTATCATATTTAACAAATCGATGTCCCGAACATACAAACACATCAAAAGCAGTGACTGCACATATTATCCTTATTTGGAGATTATATCAGAAGCCTACCTTTGAGGCCGTTGGTGATGAGGGACCGTATTCAAATATCCTGCCTGGGTCCCTCCCCCTTGACTGGGGAGAGGTTCTCATGGCCAAACACGTTTTGCATGAATTTTCCTTGATGGAGGTTGTTGGTACCTTGCTGGGACAGGTTTCCTGCAGGCTGTCAGTGAGCCAAGGAATGAGAGGAGCTGAAGTCATGGACAAAGTGAGTAAAAATGCTTTCCCAAAGCTCGGCTCTAAAAGGCAGGAGTGAACCAGGATAGGAACTGTAGCTGCTTGAAGAAGTGTTGATATGAGATGAGACAGGTGAGCACATAGAAAATGATGGGAGGATCTTGCTAATGGACAGGTTGAACTTGAAGACACAACAGAAGAAATTGAAGTGGGGAAAGATGGGGAAATATGCAGATGCAGGCTGGGAGGAATCAGCCTCCTATAAAAAGGGACCTACTTCCCCTCCAGAATCAGATGTGATGAGTGAACCGCATCACCGTGCAACCAAATAACAGATGAAGAAAAGAGTCTCCTTGTAAGATTTTTCAAATAAAGTATGAAAATAAAATGCTGGAATTAGAATACCACCGTTTTGCAACCCTTGGCGGATTAATGGACATAGGCATTGAGCATCAGTGGCTGCTAACATCAGAAAAGAAATGAAAACAAGACATTATGTGTCCCCTGATGAAAGAATGCAGTGTCCCCTATAAGGCTGACGAAGGAATTACTTCTGTGTCTGATGAAGACTTTAGGTCCTGCTACCACTTTGCAAGGAATACAGGGGATGGAGGGAAATGTTGAGCTGCACCAAGAATATGCAACCAGCAAAATTCAGGTTGTGAGAAACCACAGGTCAGTCTCTAGAGTTCTTCAAAATATAAAGTATATGGAAAGGAAAAGGATGAAGGGGAAACCCACAGAGGGAAATAGACCTAAGAGATATATCAAGTTTTTTAAAAAGCAAAAATTATTATAATGTTTAAATACACATAATTAGATGTTAAATTCAAGGAAGTGGCTATTTTTAGAGGGAAGGTCAGAGGGAAGGTTTTTTTTTTTTTAAAGATTTATTTGAGAGAGAGCGTGCACATGCATTCACACGTGGGGGGAAGGGCAGAGAGACAGAAACTTTCAAGCAGACTCCCAACTGAGCACAGAGAAGCAGATTTCAGGGCTCTATCCCACAACCTTGAGGTCATGACCTGAGCCAAAACCAAGAGTCAGATGCTTAACCGACTGAGCCACCCAGTCACCACTCAAAGTTCTGTTTCTTGACTCTGGTGGAGTTTAAGAAGATATGTGCCTTATTGGAGGCTTGATAAAAATGGAATACAATTTTTAAGGCCTGGATGCTAGCAACACAGATGGCAGAGGGATTGTGTTTATAAAGAGAGACTGACGTCTGGGATTTGTCTTACAATAACACAGGAGAGGGGTCAGAGGATGGTGGTATGGCAGGGACATGACTGGCCATGGGGTGGTGATTCTTGGGGCTACTTGATGGGTCCATGAGCGTTCATTATGATACTATTCTCTCTACTCTGTGAAGGTTTTAAATTCTCTAAGATAAAAAATTAAAAATAAAAAAAGATGTGTGCCTCATAATAATTCACTAAGCTATCCATCCATGTGGTTTTCTGTACCTGAGCTTTATTTTACAAGGTTGAAAATATCCACTGGAGGCAGAGTCTTCCAGTTTTATGTGAATGTGGCTTTAAGCTCTGGCACCCAACGCAACAATTAGGGTGTCAATGACAGCGGTTCTTCAGAACCCCCAATTCTTCAGTTGTCTTCCTTCTCACAGCGCCACCACGAAGGAGAACGTGTAGCCCAACACAAGAGAAATAACAGAGGATTTGGAATTAGATAGACCTGGACTAAAGCCTCCTGTCTACACAGTTCACTTGCTGTCTTCTCCCTAACAGTTGTGTAATGTCGTGTAAGTTCCCTGATCCAATGGAGCTTCAATTTCCTCATGTATCAAACAGGAATCATGTATTGTTGTGAGGATTAGATTAAGTGTGTGCAATGGTATACAGTAGATGCTTAAGTGATGCTATTACTATAATTATTTTTTGAGTCAAAGAACAGGCTGGCCAGGTTCTAGGACCTGGAAAGTGTGTGTGAGTCCACTCCCATGTTGGGTAGTCATTCTGATCGTTCCCATAGTTGCTCTAAGGCCACTGGTCGTTTCTCTTCCTGTCTTCTGCTTTCTCATGAGGACAGGCCCAAGCAAGGAAGCATAGAGTCATGCCTTTGAGTGCTGGGAGCATGTGGTGCTCTCTGGGGTGTCTTTCCCTGAGGACATTACGTAAGGAATCAATGAGTCACCCTTTCAGTAACAAAGTCAATGACAAAAAACACCTTCACTGACGATTCCTTTCCATCTGGGCTTCTGGACTTGGGAGGTATGGGCCCATGGGCAGGAAGCCATCTACTCTCCTGGGCCTATCTTGAGCCAACACTGCTGAGGCTACTAGGACCTGTCTGACACTCCACCTCTTCGGACACCTTGCTCCTCCAGGGGACATTTGGAAATTTCTGGAGACTTTTGGTTGTCATCACTGGGAAGATGCTACTGGCATTTACTTGGGTAGAGACTAGGGGTGCCGCTAAACATTCTACACCACTCAAGACAGATTCTTACAGCAAAGAATGATCAGGCCCAAATCGTCAATAATGCCAAGGCTGCAAACCTGATCTGGAGGGAGGTGGGCAAGGAGGCTGATGGCCGACAACCTCCAGACCCTGCCAGGCACACAGGCCTGTGCCCAGTTTACAGACAGAATGCTTGAGGCTTCGAGAGGTTCTAGGGCTTGTCCAAAGTCACTGAGCTGTTGGGGAGATGGTTTCCCGACTCTAAGGCTCATTCTATGTTAGAGATCTCCTCCTCAAGATTTCCTGACCACTGAGATTCATGGCAGTCCTCTAAAATGTGACCTTCAAAGGACAACCTGAACCCCAAGAAGGAAGTGGAACCTTCCTTAGGAGTTGCTCATAGGACAAACTCTCACTGGTTTCCCATTCCGGACTCTGAGATGATCAGACCAGCTCTTCGTGAGGCTCACAAGCCCTTTCCAGTTCGGCTCCCATTCAGTGCTCCAGCCTCCACTCACAATTCCCTCAGCTCCCGCTGGCTCTTCCAAGGCTTCCTCCACCCCCCACAGTCTCACTGCTGTGCCTTTGTTCACCATTGGCCAAATCAGTTCCCATTCTACCTGAGGATGCCAGGTGATTTCAGGGGGATAAAGAGATGACTGTTTTTCACTTGAATAGTTAGGTATTTGTTTTAATGTGTTTTAGGAGAAAAGAAACCAGCAAGCAACCCCATGATACAATGTGTAGTTTCTCTTAAAGATTTTATCTATTTATTTGAAAGAGAGCAATAGAGAGCACGACCAGGGTGGAGGGGCAAAGGGAGAGGGAGAAGCAGGCTCCCTGGGGGCTCGATCCCAGGACCCCAGGATCATGACCTGAGCCCAAGGCAGATGCTTAACCGACTGAGCCACCCAGACGCCCCCAGAGTGTGGTTTTTAAATGAGTGAATTTAACTTTAGAAATTGTCAAACATATCACCTATATATTGTACAGGTAGTGGTAAAACCCTGAAGGTGATGTGAATGGACCCGAAGTGTGTCTTTATACAAGCTCTTTTTCAGTCCCAATGCCTTTCCCCTGCCTGCTCCCTGGCTTGCCTCCCTGCCTCCTAACCCATTACACCCCTCGCGCAGCTCCTGCCTACTCAGGCTTGAAGACCCAGCTGAGGCTTTCATTCCTCCAGAAGCCTTTCTGATCCCCATTCCGCTTCCGGCCCCGGCTGGATCGAGTGTTTCCTCCGTGAACTCCAGGAGGCAGGACACACAGCCATAGGGCAGGACACACAGCCACCTCGTGCAGCCTGAGACTGAGCGGACGCGGCTCCGAGCGGCTGCAGAACGGCAGGCACGAAGCACTGCTCTTTACAGTGAGATTCCCAGCTCCAGTTCAGGCAGAAATGAGCTCCTGACCAGAGCAGAACCGTAGTGACAAGCCAGGGCTCTGGAGCATTTCAACGTCATGTCCGCATTCGTCCTGACAGGGACCAAGCACCCGGGAGCGTCGTACCCCAACTGAGTCCATACAGCCTGTTGCTGTGTGCCAAAGAGTCTTTGAACTCGGGCCTGGGGGACCTCGTTCTATTTGCATGTGGCCAGATCAGTTTTTCCCCTCTGAGCCTCAGTGTCCCTGTCCATAAAATGGGACAGGAGAGGAAAACCTACCTCCCCAGGTTGCCGTGAGTTTTGACCTGAGTGAAAGGCTGTGGAAGCATTTTGCAAACCATAGACACTTTTGAATGAATGGCAGGGGTTGTTATTTTTAAACTCCTAAATGAGGACAGCCTGGTGTTCTGGGGTTTTCGGAGTGATGCTGCGTAACTAGAATAACCGGATTGCATGTTCATGCATCTATACGTGCGTGCGTGCACACACCCTGCTTACAGAATGTGGTTTTGAGGCCTCTTTGAGATCCAGCAAATGCAAGCAGCTCAGAGAAGACAATGAGGACACACATTCACCAGCTCTTGCCTGCGTCGTCTCTCTGAGCCGGGCCCAGCAACATGGAGACGAAGGGTGTGTCTGTGCCCTGGACGGTCATCTATTCCATCAGGGAGCCCAAGGGTGAAGAAGCACTTCCATGCTGAGCGATGAGGACCAGGACTCATGACACGTAGGGTACTGCAGGAATTTCCAGCTGCAGTCCCAAATCCTGGGGAGCCAGCAAGACAGAGGAGAAAGACGTTGTTTTAAGATGAAAGAAATGCCAAACTGCTTTACTGCTCATCTTAGACATAATTCCCCAGAAAAATACAATGTCTTTATTTTTCAGAGCTGTTTTTAAATTGCCTACGTGTCTGGGGGAGAGGAGCAGATTGGCATCGAGGGGCACAGCTTTGTCCTGAGCCATCCTGAGGCCTGGAGCCTGGGTCTGGTACCTCCCAGCATGGCCCCTGTGGCGAGCAGAATGTTCCGGGCAACGATCATGGCCGCACATAAATGCACGGTCGACATCAGCACATGCTGACGGCCAGCCCACACTGCCTGGCTGAGTCCTGTGTGAGGCCTGGGGGCCGGAGGAAGACCGGAGGGTGCATGCTGGCTTCGTGTCAGCAAGTCAGATCACAAAGGAGGAACCGTGTGATGATACCTGATGCCGAGAGTGACAAGGGAGGCCTGCCCAGAGGATGACATCCATGCCAGTGACCAAAGCTGCTCCCTGCCTGCCAGTCATGGCTTCCTCCAAAGCACACCCTGGGGGCCACTGTCTGGGGGCTGGATGAGCCAGCACCCCGTGCCACAACTTTGTGGGTCCCTACCATTCACATCCTCCCAACTCTGGGCTCCTCTGGACCAACATCCGATGCTTTATCTCCAAATCCCTGGCACAGTGTAGGGACTCTGAGAATGGTTGTTGAGAGAATGCAAGATTGGAACGGCATTACGAATGGACAGAAGAGCTGTGAAGGAGAACACCACAGGCCTTGCAGCCTTGCATTCTCAAGAGTTACAAATGGCTCTGATTAAGAGCTCACTCGTTTAATTTATCTGAGCATTTGCATTAGGCATTTCTGCCTTTTCTTGTGAAAAGTGCTAATAGTATTTGGAGGCAAGATCTACATGCTACATATGTAAATTATGAAACGTAATTTAAAAATGAATACCCTTCAACCACCAGCCAACTCCAGAACTGGCCCATTTCTAGTACTAATGTGTGCACCTGGGCGAGCCTCTCCTAACTCCTCCCTTGGAGAGCCTCACGGACCATCTCTTCATGGACCCTTTCCTCAACTTTCTGTTGGTTTTTCTGTTTATAATTTCATGGCTTCACTCCAAATGTATATAGAAGAAAACAATCTATTATCGGGTTTATTTTGTTTCACTTGTTTTGAGCTTCATAAAAAGGAATAATACTCTATGAAATCTTACGCACCTTGCTTTCTTTACTCATTAGTTCCATGTAATTGAATGTAGCTATAATTCATTCATGCTCACCTCTGAATAGTATTCCACTGTGTAAATATACATTCATTCACTCATTCAACCATTCATTCATTCATTCACCTGCTGATGGACATTATGCTTGTTTCCAGTTGTTTGCCATTATTTACAATACTGCTGTGAACATTCTATGTGCATTTTCTGGTGCACATGATTAGGGCTTCATCTTGGCTGTATACCAAGAAGGAGATTGCCGGAATATTTCAGAATGCTTAGGAGCTGGTGAAATATATTTATGGCCCAACATTCAGGGCTGTCGGAGACCTGGCCCAGAATACTCTCCAGCCTTGCTCCCGCCACGCCCACAGCGGCCAGCTTCCCTGCGCCATTCCCAGAAGTCATCGCTCTAGGACTTTGACCGTACCTGGAGTGCCTTTCCTGCCCCTCCTCCATCTCCTCTCTCCTCTCAAAGTCCAGCTCAAAGCCTCACCTCCCTGCCTGACGGCCAGTCTCCGCCCCATGGCTGCACTTTTTGCTTCGGTTTAGGGAGGAAACATCCACTGCTAAGCCCCAGCTCTACCGTCTCATGGTGTTATGATTTTGGAAAGTTTTTTCATCTCTGAACCGCCGATCCACACCCCTGAAACAGAGGGATCATGCCATGACTACTGAATATTTACCGAGTCCAGGCTTACTTTTTTTACGTGCATTCCGCAATTAACACAATGTGGTATCATGTTGTCGTTAGGGTCCTACGCTCTGGCATTAGATCATTCTGGGCTTGAGGATTAAGTGAGTCAATGTATATAAAAGATTTAGCACAATGCCTGGCACATAGAAAGCGTGCAGTAATTTCTAGCTGTGGTTAGTACTCTCTCGTAAAGGAGTCACTTACGAAGGAGTCACTATTTTTATTCCCAGTTTACAGAATAGGAAACTGAGGTACACAGGGATTATATAGCTTTGGCTGAGGTATACGGTTGAGTTAGGATTTGAACCTTAACAACAAGCCTAAGCCCCTAATGACTTTCCATAACTACAGTTTGAAGATGAGAGGCTAAAAAGAAAGTATTAAAATCAGAAAGTATTTTCTCCTTTTCTGCCTGTTGAATATTTGACCAAATGCCTCTGGCCGGTGCTCAAGTCTGTATTTTCCCTCTTTAAAAATGAAAGCTTTCAGACAGAAAAGCCTGGCTATTTTTGCATCTAGTACCTTCCTGGTATAGCCAGGGCGAAAGGATGCATTTAAATGGCCACAATGGTTCATTCAGGGGGAACCTCCTTGCAAGGAGTCATTTTGCTTTCTTTCTCTCACCTAAAAAAAAAAAAAAAAATTTATGAAGCAATAAGCCAACACTATAAACATGTTTTCCAATTCCCTCCCAGCTGTCGGGTGAATCATAAAGCTCCTTGAAATGAGTGTGAATGAGGACCATCCCAACAGTGAAAAGATTAGGAGGCTTTAGGGGCGCCTGGCTGGCTCAGTCAGTAGAGTGTGCGACTCTTGATCTTGGGGTCGTGAGTTCAAGCCTCACGTTGAGCATAGAGCCTACTTAAAAAAAAAAAAAAAAGAAAAAAGATTAGGGCACTTTCGGTTTTAAAGTAGTAAATACACTGGTAACCAGAAGCCCCTCAGACCACTTAGGTCTTTTAAAGAATCAATGCTCCGCCTGAGGCTTCCCTGGACTTTTCATCCAGGTAATTCTAAGCACTTTTCAACAAGATTTGGTGTTTGGGGTGTCTCTGCCCACAGATGGGTGTGGGGGAAACTGAAAAGTGCCTCCTCTCAAAATTCTGACTGTGGCCTCCCCAGGATGAGGGAGTAGTGGGGGACACATCTGGGAAGGGGAGCAGAATTGTCCCGAGTGCCACCAAGGAGCAGACCGAGTACTGAGGGTGCACACGTAGGCTCCGTATCCAGCAGAACTCTCTAGCAAGCCACACTGTTCAATGGTGCAGAGGGAGCCAGAGGGGCCCCCAGCTGCTGGAAGGGTGTGAGCAGTCGTTTGAGAGGACTCTGACGGCAGGTCCAGCAGCCCAGCAGTCACATTTCATGAGAACCGTTTCATTGGTCTGGAGACTGCGACCTTATAGCTTAGACAGAGCCAGGGTTCTTTGATGTCAAGCTCAGGGCTCTCTGTGCCAAACTTTGCTGCCCCTTAGCTCCCAACTCCATCTTGCACTCTCTAAGGGGTAAGGATTTTTTGTTCTTTATTTTTAATCATGATAAAATACATACAACATATGGGGCGCCTGGGTGGCTCAGTCGTTAAGCGTGTGGCTTAGGCTCAGGGTGTGATCCCAGGGTCCTGGGATCGAGTCCCACATCGATATGTGATCCCAGGCTCCCTCTGCTGGGAGCCTGCTTCTTCCTCTCCCACTCCCCCTGCTTGTGTTCCCTCTCTCACTGACTGTCTCTCTCTGTCAAATAAATAAATAAAATCTTTAAAAAAAATACATACAACATAAAATGTACCATCTTAACCCTGTTGAAATATTCCTGGACACTTTAACATTAAGGACATTGACATCGTCACACAGCCACCACCAGCCACCTCCAGAACGTCTTCATCTTCTCATACTGACACTCGATACCCATCAAACATCATCTCCCCATTTCCCCCTCCCTCCCAGCCCCTCGTGACCACCATTCCACTTTCTGTTCCTAGGACTTTGACTACTCTAGCTACCTCAGACAAGTGGAATTGCACAGTCTTTTTCTTTTTTGTGGCTGGCTGATTTTACTTAGCATAATGTCCCCAGGTTCGCCCATGTTGTACCATATATCAGAATTCCCTTCCTTTTTTAAGGCTGAATAATAATCCATTATGTATATATTCCACATTTTGCTTCTCTACTCATCCATTGTTGGGCACTAAGGTTGTGCCCGTTTTTGGCTACCATGAAGAGTGATGCTGTGAACATGGGTGCACAATATCTGTTTGAGATCTGATTTCAATTATTTTAGGTATATAGCCAGAACTGGAATTACTGGATCATATGGTAAATCTGTTTAATTTTTTTGAAGAACCACCATACTGTTTGCCATAATGGTTACACTATTTTACATTCTTACCAACAGTGTGAAAGTGTTCTAATTACTTCAGATCCTCACAAACACTTATTATTTTCTATTTTTGTTCGTTTTTTATGGTAGCCATCTTGATGGGTGTGAGGTGGTATCTCATTGTGGTTTTGAAGACACTAAGTCTTAGACATCTCTTGTGTTAGTCCAGGGCCTCCACCAATGGAAGACAGGATTAAACATGGACAGATTCTCTTAGGAGAAACACCTGTGAGGGAAAACCCACAGGGAGCAGTGGGAGACTAAGGGAGCTCCAGGGGTGGGAAGGGGAACAGAATGGTCTGTGGAGTCATCTCAAGAGGCAGAACAAGAGTGGCTGTAAGTCTGACCCCAAGTGAAGGAGATAAGGAAGGAAGTTGGGCAGAAGTTGGGCAGGAAGTTTCAACAGGGTCGTTGGTGGGCCCTTGAGCAGTGTCACCTCGCAGAGGAGTCCAGCGTCTCCCAGGATCAGGGCTGCCTTGGTACGCCTGCCACACTCCATCAATGGCTAGTGGAAAGTGCAGCCAGGGCCTGCACAGTGAAGGATTTCAGAGCAGCTTGGGGTCAATTACTGTGAATGACTCTTTCCATCATTGGAAGTTTAAGTTAAATAAGGTCCTACTAGAGTAGGGTGGGCCCCTAATCCAACATGACTGGCATCTTTATAAAACGGGAGAATTTGGCACAGACTCACATTCAGGGCAATGCCACATGAAGATGAAAGTAGAGATGGGTGATGCTTGTATGAGCCAAAGAATGTCAGAGATTGCTAGCAAGACACCAGAAGCAAGGGAGAGGCATGGAACAGATTCTCCATCGAGGCCCTCGGAAGACACCAGCCTCACCAACACTTAGATCCCAGATTCCTAGTCTCCAGAACTAGGAGACAAGCCATCTCTGTTGTGTAAGTCATTCAGTCTGCAGTATTGTGTATGGCCGCCCTAGCAGATTAATAGAGAAGACGAGGAAGAAACCAGGTTATCATGGCAATCATGTTGGATATTTACTTTTTAAGGAGCTCTACCCTACTGTATGATGACATTAAAGAAAATTATGCTACTAGAAAAAATAATTGCTTATCAGGAGATTATTCTGATGTGGCAATACACAAATGTTTTCAAACAGCTGGTACCTTGTAAAAGGAGGTTCTTGTAAACAGGATATTCCTGTTGGCATGGGACTGCGTATTTGCTTAAAAAAACAGTGCCCTGTTTCTGCAACAGTCAACCAACGCAAACAAGGAAATATAGCTGGAGAAATTAGAAAATGCATACATCGTAGAAAATCCCCTGGACATGAATGTAGGCAAGACCAGCTGAAGAGTGACAAAAGATGTCTGGCAAACACAGAAGCTCGCCCTTTGAAATGTTTGACATTTTCCTGGAAAAGTCACACTCAGGTATATTGAAAAGAAAAAGCATAGAATGTCAAAGCGGGAAGGGAGCTTAGAGATAATCTCACCTCTCTACAACATTTTACTGGTTGAAAGAACTGAAGCCCAGAGAGGGAAAAGGACTTACCCGAGGTCACACAGCCAGGAAGTGGCTGCTGGGACTTCTGAACCCAGATTTTCGGACTCCAGGTCAAGGAGTCCTTCCCTTTCTGCCTTCCTTTCCTCTTTCCTTCTTTTCTGCCTCTCCCTCTGTGCCTGGTTCCTAACTGAGTTAAATCCATGGGGGGAAAAATCACTTTCTACCTGGCAAGCGAGCTCTTCTCTTGTTCTCATTGTCCCTGGGTGGTTGGCAGGGCTGGCTCAGTGCTTTCACCCCGTGACCTGAGAGCCTCGGAGAATTTTTCCAAGTTATGTCAGTGGAGTGAATGGGCAGGGTGACACCCTTCTCCCCCAGTGCCTGACTTCTTGCTCCGGGGGATAAACCCAATGCCCAGATCCTGCCTCCCTGGCTCCCTCCATCCCCGTAAAGACTTGCAAGAAGACCCTTTACCTTGTTGCAACTGGGACAGGAGGGTTGGCAGGCAACTACATCTCAGCGTCCAGCACTTACAACACAATACAACACACTCCCAACACACACAGCCACAAAGCCCCTGGAGGAATGAGGCAAGCTCCCAAAGAGTCTGGACATGAGGAAATGTGGAGTGCTAGAAAGAGAATGGGCTTCCCCTTTGGGTTTGCCTCTGGCTCTGTCCTACCCCCAGGCAGGTTCCAGAGCTCCGAGCTTCCAGTGCAGCATTCTACGCACTGGGCCGTCAGGAGGATTTGAGGAGAAGATGCTTACTGCTGACTGCCAGATGCTGCTGCTATTTTTATGGGAACTGCTGCTTGTCTAGGTTTCTGATGACTTCCCACCATCGGGACCCTAGCTACCAACAAGGCTAAGGCTAGTGGGGTCTGACAGGCCGGTTGTGACAGCCTCTGACCTCGTCCCTCTGCCTCCTTTCTCTCCTCCCCACTCCACCTGCCCTCTGAAGTGATCTTGCTGAAGTGCCAATCTGCTCATGTTCTTCCCTTCGCAAGAAAACCTCCTTTGGCTGCCCTTCACTTCCGGGATCAAGTCCAAACTCAGAGGCTTGGCGCCCGAGTCCATCATCATCTGCACCTGGCAACCCACCGTGCTTGAGTCTCACGGATTTGCTCTTCACTCTCTAAACATCTGCTGCTTTTCACCCCTCCAGTCCCTGCACGGCTTCCCCTGCCTCCCTGTATGCCCTTTCTCCTTTTCTTGATCTAGCTCAGTGCTTCTCAAAGTGTGGTCCCTGGACCACAGCAGCTGCATCACCAGGGAGCCTGTTGGGGATGCCAATGCTTGGGCCTTACCCTTGACCTATTGAATCAGAAACACTGGACATGGGGACCAGCAGTCTGGGTTTTAACAAGTCTTCCAGGGGATTCAGATGCATGCTTAAGTTTGAGAACCACTGTTTAGTGAAAATGTACTCAGCCGGGTTCAGGTGTTGCTTTGTTTTTTTTTTTTAAAGATTTTATTTATTTATTTATTTATTTATTTATTTATTTGAAAGAGAGCATGAGCAGGGAGGGGAGGGGCAGAGGGAGAGGGAGAAGCAGGCTTCCCGCTGAGCAGGGAGCCCGATGCGGGGCTCGATCCCAAGATCCCGGGATTATGACCTGAGCTGAAGACAGACGCTCAACCAACCGAGGTGCCCCAGGTGTTGCTTTCTTATGAAGCCCTTTCTAACTCTTTGCTGCCCTTTGCTGAGGGAGTGCATCCTTCTTCAAAGTTCCGAGAGTTCATAGAACTCTGATCACACCTCCTAGCGTTGATCATATTCTGTGGTTTTGACTGTCACCTCTCCACGTTTATGTTCCCACCATTAGCCAGGAGAGGCGTGAGGCCAGGGACCTCACACGTAAGTCTGCGCCCGCCCCAGCGCCCGGCGTAGGACCTGAAGCATGGCTGATGAATGTGCAACGAATATTCATGTCCTGAAGACTTGTGGAACTTAGATTACCCCTGTTTACAAGCGCGTCACACTCTAAGCCTGGACCAGATTGAGGAATATGGGCCGACAGGGCCTCTGGGAGACACTTGTCAGACTGTGATTTCTGAACTTTGCCTCTGCTTTGCCCGCATTCAGTCCTCAGGCCCCCCCTCCCCACAAATGGCTAGAAATTCCTTGAAATCTCATGTCTTTGATTCACGTCCTTTCACACTCTATTCCTCAATGTATCTGTGACAGTTTTCTTTCTTTTTATTTTTTTTTAAAGATTTTATTTACTTATTTGAGAGAGAGAGAGCATGCATGCGAGAGCATGAGCAGCAGGGAAAGACAGATGGAGAGGGAGAAGGAGATTCCCCGCTGGTCGAGGAGCACAATGCGGGACTCGATCCCAGGACCCTGGGATCATGACCTGAGCCGAAGGCAGATGCTTCATGGACTGAGCCACCCAGGTGCTTGCCAATTTTCTTTTAATTTTCTTTTTTTAATTTTGGTGAAATACACAGAACATAAAATTGACCATCTTAACCATTTTCAAGGGTCTAGTGGTGTCAAGTATTCTCACTCTGTGACAGTTGTCATGGGGAAAAAAAAAAGAATGATTCAAATTACTCAGAAACGAGCAAAACTGGCAATCCAAGAATGATTCATCACATCCACACTGAGATCTGGAACTCTGCAAGAGGCATGCTTGCCCCACTTTGAGAGTAAGAGTCACAGCTAACGTTTGCTGAATGCTTATCAGGTCCCTGCCCAGGCTAAGAGCTTTCAAGTGTATTTTGTTCAGTATATACACCAACTCTAGGAAGCAGATGTTACTACTATCTCTGTATCACATAAGAAGAAACTAATGCACAGGGAAACAGTCTAACTTGCTAAGGAGCCGTGGATCCCTGGATTCAGATCTCAGAGCTGCCCCAAGCTTAGGTCCTAGCTTTCTAGAGATAGCATCACTCCGGGGAATAGTGGTTCCTTCTGCCTCGCGGGTCTGTTCTCCATTAGCTGGCCTTTTCATCGGTGCCATAAATGACCCACACAGTCTTCGCCTCCATCAGGCCATCTCACTGTCATCCAGGCTCAGTCTCTGCTCAGTCTCATGGAATCACGGTCCCTTACTTGAAACCCGACCAGTGCTGGAGTCCTCCATCTGCTTTGGCAACTCTGTGGTCTAGACGATTCGCTTCTCTTGCTCAGTTTCAGTTTTCTCACTTGGAGAAAGGGAATAACCCAGGGTCACAATCTTCTACCTCTAAAACTCACCAGGCCAGATGTCTCAGAATTCAGCTTTTTTCAGATTTTAGACAGACAACACGCACCCATACTGGGCATTACATAACACCCCACTGGAGTCTGCGAGGCACCCCCCAAATCGAACACAACTATTTTTGCAACAAAAGTATAAATATTCACATGGAGTGGGATGAAGGCACATGTTCTTTCAAATTAACTTTTATCACCAAATTTATTACAAAAGTGTTTTCATTGCGGGGGGTGCCTCTCTGGAATTTGGAATTGAGATTATGGATCTGTACCTGCCCCAGAAGCTTACGTCAAGGACTACACGACCTCAGATACACACAAGCGCTCTGGAGTGCAGGCTTGGGAACTGGAGGGACTGAGGTACATAGCATGTGGCAGGTACCCTGTCCAAACCCTACAATCTCCACAGGCCCCTTCCAGACGGTCTTCTTTGATTTTCCTGTTCATGACCCGTCTCCTCCATGGGCTCTTCCCAGCCCCAGTCTTGCTGCTTTTTTTTTTCCATCTTCTTAACCGAGTCTCTCCAGACATGTACAGTCATTGGGTCTCATTCTCCACTTTGGAAACGTCAAATTGTAAGCTCCTCTGTGAGTTGGACTTTGTCTTTTTACGAGGACCCTTTAAAGTAAGCTAGCCCTGAAGTGGAGTGCTTTCTCACAAAGCATGGTCACAAGCCATCCAGGTCTTTCTAGAAATGTGAACACGACTGCCCCCTACCAGAAAGCCCACCCTAAACAGCCTCTCTCTGCCTGACACTTGGCTGAGGGAGGGTAAGGCAGAGGGGATGAGGCAGCTGGGCTAGGCTCTTAGTCTTCAGTATCAGCCAGCTCCAGGTACCTCTAGGGTCTAGCACTTCCCTGTAGTCAGGGTGTTACCACGCCGTGTTTCAGGACCGCCACTGGGGTGCACAGAAAGGTGGGGAGGGCAGAGGCAGGGCCTTCACGGTGCATTTGCATCAGCTCGTAGAGCGCTGTTGTTGCCATTATGACGATATGGCACCACAGAATGGGAAAGGCTCTTCTCTGATCTAAGCCATTATTATGTGGGTCCTATTCTGCCACAGACACCACGTGGGTAGTCAGGCCTCTGCTGTTATTTCAGCCCCAGGGATGAAAACATCCGAACAGTGGAATCTTTTTTGTTCCTGGCTCCAGCTTGGAATGCACAGACTTTGGATTCACCGTTGTTTGTGTCCACCTATCACCACGCCAAACATGAGGGCCTCCTGACGCACATCTACTCTCGTCTTCCTAAGGCTGGCCTGTTCTCGGTGGCACCGTAGCCACCATCTGGGCAGGGGCCCAAGACCTAGAAAATTAAGGAAAGTAGGCCACCACTGGGGACACGGTCTGGCTAGGTTAGGGGTGGGACTGGTGGAAGGAACAACAGGGTGGGAAGTGGGGTCTCTGCTGGACTGGCTAGCTTGGGGGTCCTGGTAGGGAAGGAAGGAAGGCCAGGGGGTCAGGAGGCTGGAGAACAGCCAGTACCGGCCTTATCAGCTTGTGCCCCTCGTGGCGGTCGCAGGAACTGCAGGCCGATGTCCTGGCTTACTGTTGTTGATTTCGCCGGCTTTGATGAGGCCTGGAGGGAGAAGGCTTCTTCAGAAGAATGTAGACCTGTCTGTACCCGAAAACCAAAACCCAGTCCAAGGGGCGTGGCTGGGCGGCTGGCGGAGAAAGCCCCACCTTACCTGGGCGGACACTGGTATCTGGAATGAGGCCTGGCCCAGTGGGCCTGGGGAGGTGGCTCCAGGCCCAGGGCCAGCCGTGCTGCCTTCCCATGTGTGCAGGTGTTGGCTTCCCCCAGACCAGACTGGGGTGGGGGGTGAGCGGCAGAGAAGGAGCCTCCCAGGAGAGGAAAGCTGGGGGCTTTCCCCTCTGTGCACACCGACCTGCGCCAGGAGGCGGCTGCTCCAAAGACGTGGACTGGGCCTTTGGCAGGGATTCTCAGGATTAGTCCTGGGATATTCCAAATCCTTAGAACCCCTCAGTTCTGATCCCTGGCTCGAAGCGCTCCCTAAGCTCCTATCACCGCCCACTGACCTGTCCAATACTAGCTACTAGGTACGTGTGGCATTGAGCAGCTGAACTGTGCTCCTAATCCACGCGGGATTTCAGAGATTTAGTATGAAAAAGAGAATGCAAATATCTTATTAATAATTTTTTGGGGGGGCACCTGGGTGGCTCAATCGGTTGAGCGCTGGACTCTCGATTTCAGCTCAGGTCATGATCTCAGGGTCCTGGGATGGAGCCCTCAGTTGGCTCCTTGCTCAGTGGGGAGTCTGCTTGGAGATACTCTCTTCCTCTCCTTCTGCCCCTCCTCCCACTTGCATTTTCTCTCTCTCTCTCTCTCAAATAAATAAATAAATCTTAAAAAAAATATTTCTTTTGGCTATTGAGTTAAATAGCATATATCAAAATTAATTTTACCTGTTTCTTTTCATGTTTGAAGAACGCAGCTCCTAGAAAATCTACACACGTGGCTCGCATTTAATTTGTTGGGAGCACAGCATGCCAAGCTTTCTTCTGGCCCCAGGGTCTTTGTACTTGCCCTTTTCTCTCTGCCGGAGAGCTTTCCTCTCAGCATGACTTTCTTCTTTCTTTATTCCGATCTCAATTCCAATTTCCCAGATCTGACTACTAAAAGGTCTCCTCCACCTTCCTTTCATTAGATGAAGATGATCTAGTTTTACTGTCTTCGTAGCATTCAATACTCTTATATATCCGGTCACTGCCCGCCTCCCCGCCCCCAGTGTCTCTCACCCTTAGAGGGTAAACTCCTTGAGAGCTGAGACCTTGAACATCTCGGTGACTGTGGTCTCCCAGGTGCCCAGAGTCAATATTTGCTGAATGAATATTGAGAGGCCTGTTGTGGATGCAGGGATCCTTCGAGTGCCTTCGTTTGCCTTCAAAATTCTGAGTCAACAAGTCAAAATTCTAGTCTGCGCTTGATGTGGACATTCTCATGGATCCTTTGTTTGCCTTTTCTGCTCCCTTGTCCGGGAAATGGGAAAACAAATGTGGATTTGCATGACTGTAACAATCCTTTCTTTTGCTGGTTTGCCACTGAGCCTCAAGGTTGAGAGCTCAGTCTTTGGATCCCAAAGGTTCTGGTCTCGGTTCTGCCAGTCAGTCCTGTTGACTCTGGCCTGGTCACTGCCTTCTTGGAGCTCTGGTACCCTTGAAGTGCTGATCTCTAGGGGTTCCTCTTGCCCAAAGGTGAGAATTTGGGTGTTTGGACTTAGCAACCGCCAAGGGCTTTTCACCCTGTTTTGAACGCCGAGTCACTTGGCTAGCATGGCAAGGTCTCCATTAACCAACTAGCCAGAGTGCTTGGGGGCAAGAGGTGTCCTTAACTTCCTGGCTAAGTGTCAACTAACTAGAACATCCTTACTGAAAAGATGAATAGCGTATGAATCCATTGCCCAGATCTAGAACGTCATGGCATTGAATACAATGACATATTCTTAGAAAGGATAGTAAGGCGGCATTGCTGTTTTCCCCTCACACTTAAAGCCGAGTGCTGGGGCTGTCAGAGAGATGCTTCGGGGGTCCCTGACTCTGTTAAGCACAGCTGCGTGACTTTAGGCAAGGCAAGGCCTTAACCTTCAGGGTATCCGTGTCCCTGTGGGGAAAATGGGGGTGATATTACCCAGCTTCCAGGGAAGACATGAGATGAAAGTGGGTAACACACGCCAAGTGCTTAGCACAGTGTCATATAGCATTGTTGGCAATGTCTCTGGCCACTGCAAGGCGCTGAGCCACATATGTAATCAAAGGAGGGCAAGTGCCAGGACAGAACTGGCCTCCAGTCCCAGCCGGGCTGTAAGACATGCTGGGGGCCCTGCGCCCCACTCCCTGGCCTCGGCTTCCTCTCAGGTAAGATGAGGCTGCTGCTTAGTCTCTGATTTTCACACCGGTGCTGGAAGCTGCCGGTCTCAGGATGCCTTGGGGTCTTTTCTTCTGTCAAGCTTGTGTCTCGGCCTGGCTCCAGAAGGCTGAGCCCTCCTCTCCTGGCCGGACTGGCTCCTTCCAGGGACCTCCCCAGGTTCTGGCTTCCAGCCCAGCCAAACTGCTATTCTCAACCCCTGTCTGCTTGCAGCCCTGGTGAGCGCATCGCCCCCACCCTGGAAAAGCAGTCCTGTGACGCCCTCTGGAGGAGGCAGGGCTTCCCTCTGCCACCAGGTGCTCAACCTTGAATCCCGGGCCCCAGGCCCTTGACCCAAGCCCCTGCTGGAGAAACTGGGGGAAAAAAAAAAGAAGAAGAACGTTAGGCCTGCGAACTAACGCATGCTGAAGGAGAGCAGAGGTATTCTTTGTAATCTTGCGTCTCCCTTTAATCTCGCCCCTGCAGGGCCTCCTCTCTGGGCTCCCTGCCTCCAGACTCTCCCGCTAATGCCCTCCTACTCTGCCCACCAGCCCCTGCTTAAAACCCTCAAGGCTTCTCGGGCCAAGTTCCCCACAGAACAGCCAAGACTCCCGGGATGGCAGCTCCCCAGCGTTTCTAGGCTCCTTTGTCTCAGGGACCCACTCTCCAGGACTGCTTTATCAATTAAGTATTGGAGATGTAGCTACAAAAAGATTTCTTTCCAGAACCTCTCTTTCTATATAGGTGTACATTCTCCAAAAATTCTAAAACAAGAAGGCTGCCAAGTTTAATACACGTGAAATGAAATGTCTATAAAAGGTGACATTCCATCAACTGTCTTTGCAGCTGGGCTCAACTGTTACACAGCTATCTATCACTCATGTTTAATATGCAATGTGGGTGAATTTTCATATGCACGATGTGCTGTGAGGGTGGGGCCACAGAAAATAACAGTGCCTGGGGCCTCCCAGGTCTAAAGCCATCCCTGCCCTTCGCAAGCTCTGCTGCAGCCATTCCAAGACACTTGCTGTCCCTCCCACACGCTCCCTTTCCCTAGGTTCCAGGCCTCGCACCTGCCATTCCCCTGCTCTGAATACTCTCTTTTCCTTCCCCACCCTTCGCCTTCTCCACCTTGCCTGGCTAATTCTGATCAATCTCTCCATAGACATCTCCAGATCCACCGCTCAGCACCTAGGTTATAGAGTCTTCTCACTGAATGGCTGGTGGAAGGCCAAGGAAAAGGGTGAGAGATGGCTGGGTGGGTGGATGGAAATGTCCTAACGGTTCTAGTGTCAGGACAGGGTAGGAAGGGCTTCCCACAATCTGGTGTCCGAATTTCCTCTTGGACGTCTCTGCCAAGTAGCAGTTTAGGCTCTGTTGGATGTCTCCAGAAGGCAGAGGGCTTCTGGTCCTACCACTCAGTTTGTGATATTGTCCATGCTGCTCTCCTTCTGTAAGCTTGTCTTCTCCTCTGTAAAAGGGTTTCATAATCCCTAGACCATGGGATCACAGGGGGTTGAGTAAGACAACTTACAGAAACTGTAAAGTCACTCTAACATCTGAGTTTCTATTATTGGTCTGGTTCAAACTCCATTTGGCCGCTATAAGAAGCTTCTTCCTTAAGTTGGTTTAAAACTTTCTTCCCCATACTCTACGTGCTCACTAACCACTCTGTTCTCTGGAGTCCTACATGCTGAGGATGGCCAGCCCACTTTGGTGGCAAGCGTGGTCAGGGCACTGATGCAGAGAGGGGCAGAAGAGACAAGAGCACTACCCATTTCCTGGAACCAATGACCCCCTCCCGTCTGAGCACTGGCTGTCCCCACTAGACCAAAGAGACCAAAGAACCAGCCTCCGAGTTTAGTGACATCATGGAGTTGCAATCAGCATTCTCCAGAATGTGGCTAGCTCTAGGTAATAGGCCAATACTTGCAAGGGAAAAACAAACTGCAAGAGGAAGAAAAAGGTGGAGAAGGAAACTTTATTTATTTATTTTAATGATTTATTTATTTATTTTAAAGATTTATTTATTTATTTGAGAAAGAGAGAGTGCGTGCACACAGGGGCAAGGAGCAGAGCGGAAGGGAGAGGAGAGAGAGAAACTCAAGCAGATTCTGCGCTTTCCGGAACCAGTCAAGGGGCTCATTTCCACAACCACGACATCCTGTCATGAGCCAAAATCTAGAGTTGGACGCTGAACTAACTGAGCCACCCAGGCACCCTTGGAGAAGGAAACTTTAGGCTCCAAATACATAACAACCAAGTGCTATATGTGGATTTTGTTTGTATCCTGATTGGAACAAACCAACTATTTATCTTTTTTCCATATTATAAATAGCGTTAATCAACTGTGATGAAGACTCACCCATTTAAATTATTTTGCTTAGAGAATTTTTAAATTTTAAATGTGACAGTTCACTTGTTTCTTTCTTTTTGTTTTTAATGTTTTTTTATTACATTATGTTAGTCACCATACAGTACATCCCGGGTTTCTGATGCAAGGTTTGATGATTCATTAGTTGCATATAACACCCAGTGCACCATGCAATACGTGCCCTCCTTACTACCCATCACCAGCCTATCCCCATTCCCCCACCCCCCTCCCCTCTGAAGCCATCAGTTTGTTCCTCAGAGTCCATAGTCCCCATGCTTCACTCCCCCTTCTGATTACCCCCCTTTCTTTATCCCTTTCTTCCCCTACCAATCTTCCTTGTTCTTATGTTCCATAGATGAGAGAAATCATATGGTAATTGCTTTTCTCTGCTTGACTTATTTCACTTAGCCTTATCTCCTCCAGTGCCGTCCATGTTGCAGCAAATGTTGAGAACTCATTCTTTCTGAGTAATATTCCATTGTATATATGGACCACAACTTCTTAATCCAGTCATCTGTTGAAGGGCATCTCGGCTTCTTCCACGATTTAGCTATTGTGAACAGTGCTGCTATGAACATTGGGGTGCATATGGCCCTTCTCTTCACTACGTCTGTATCTTTGGGGTAAATACCCAGTANAAACACCCAGTAGTGCAATGGCTGGGTCATAGGGTAGTTCAATTTTTAACTTTTTAAGGGACCTCCACACTGTTTTCCAGAGTGGCTGTACCAACTTGCATTCCCACCAACAATGTAGGAGGGATCCCCTTTCTCCACATCCTCTCCAACAATTGTTGTTTCTTGCCTTGTCTATCTTTGCCATTCTAACTGGCGTAAGGTGGTATCTCAGTGTGGTTTTGATTTGAATTTCCCTGATGGCTAATGATTTTGAACATTTTTTCATGTGTCTGTTAGCCATTTGTATGTCTTCATTGGAAAAGTGTCTGTTCATATCTTCTGCCCATTTTATGATTTGTTTATTTGTTTCTCGTGTATTGAGTTTGAGAAGTTCTTTGTAGATCTTGGAGGCCAGTCTTTTATCTGTAGTGTCCTTTGAAAATATATTATCCCATTCCGTGGGCTGCCTCTTAGTCTTTTTGATTGTTTCCTTGGCTGTGCAGAAGCTTTTTATTTTGGTGAAGTCCCACGTGTTCATTTTATCTTTTGTTTCTCTTGCTTTTGGAGATGTGTCATGAAAATGTTGCTTTGGCCAATGTCATAGAGGTTGCTGCCTGTGTTCTCCTCTAGGATTTTGATGGANTTTTGATGGATTCCTGTCTCACATTGAGGTCTTTCATCCATTTGGAGTTTATTTTTGTGTATGGTGTGAGAGAGTGGTCAAGTTTCATTCTTTTGCATGTAGCTGTCCAATTTTCCCAGCACCATTTATTGAAGAGACTGTCTTTTTTCCACCGGATGTTTTTTCCTGCTTTATCAAAGATTAGTTGCCCAAAGAGCCGAGGGTCCATTTCTGGGTTCTCTATTCTGTTCCATTGGTCTATGTGTCTGTTTTTGTGCCAGTACCATGCTGTCTTTGTGATCACAGCTTTGTAGTACAGCTCGAAATCCGGCATTGTGATGCCCTCAGCTTTGTTCTTCCTTTTCAACAGTTCCTTGGCGATTCGGGGCTTTTTCCGGTTCCATACAAATTTAAGGACTATTTGTTCCAGTTCTTTGAAAAATGTCCTCGGTATT
>NC_048224.1:35790992-35866737 GCF_002007445.2 Ailuropoda melanoleuca | reverse complement strand
AAACTTGGTTCACATGAGCCCACCCATTAAAATGCGGCTGGAGCACCAGATGAAAGCCCAGGGCCTTTGGGAGAGATTCTGGCTTCCTCCGTCACACCACTGGGCCACCACAGCGGCCTTCTCTGCCCCAAGTAACACCCCCTCCCTTTTTTTCTTTTTAAAAAAATTATAGTAAAATACATATAACATTTACCATTTTAACCATGGTTAAACGTGCAGTCCAGTGGCATCAAGTACATTCACACTGTTGTGCAACCATCATAAATATCCGTCTCCAGAACCTTGTCATCTTCCCAAACTGAAACTGAGTACCCATTAAACAGTAAGTCCCCTTACTCCGCCCCCGCCATTCCTGGTACTCACTATTCGGCTTTCTGTCTCTATGGATTTGACTATTCGAGGTACGTCGTATAAGTGGGATCGTACAATAGTTGTCCTTCTGTGTCTGGTTAATTGCACTTAGCATAATGCCTTCCAGGTTCACTCATGTCATAGCAGGCTCTGAATTTCCTTTTTTTTTAAGGCTATAGAATATACCATCGGGTGTATAGACCACATTTCATCCGTCCATTATCTGTTGATTGACATCTACGTTCCTTCTACCTTTCGGGCCATTGCTGTGAACTAGTACACCAAACACTGGGGTACAAATGTTTGCTCCAGTCTCTGCTTTCAATTCATTTGGAAATATGCCTAGAGCTGGAATTTCTGGGTCATATGGTAATTCCATGTTTAATTTTTTGAGGAGCAGGCTATGGTTTTCCCCAGACGCAGTCCCATGGTACATTCCCACAAGCAAGGCACAAGCATTCCCATTTCTCCACATCCTCGTCAACACTTACTATTTTCAGGTTTTGCTTGTTTGTTTTATGTGTTTGTTGTTGTTTATCATAGCCAACCTCATGGGTATGAAGTCCTATCTCATTGTAGTTTGGATTTGGGTTTGTACCCCCTCTTTTTTTTTTTTAAAGATTTTATTTATTTATCCGACAGAGATAGAGACAGCCAGCGAGAGAGGGAACACAGGCAGGGGGAGTGGGAGAGGAAGAAGCAGGCTCACAGCAGAGGAGCCTGACGTGGGGCTCGATCCCATAACGCCGGGATCACGCCCTGAGCCGAAGGCAGACGTTTAACCGCTGTGCCACCCAGGCGCCCCTGTACCCTCCTCTTGACCCAATCGAAATCTCATCCCTCTGCCCCGATTGAGCTACTTCTCTAGAAACAACGTGCCCACTGGCNCCATAACGCCGGGATCACGCCCTGAGCCGAAGGCAGACGCTTAACCGCTGTGCCACCCAGGCGCCCTTGTACCCTCCTCTTGACCCAATAGAAATCTCATCCCTCTGCCCCGATTGAGCTACTTCTCTAGGAACAACGTGCCCACTGGGCTTGTCCTGCGAGGGACCCAGGCCATCCTTGAGATACCAGGTCACCGCCATCCCAGAGAACCTGCGCGTCTATGAGCAGCACTCCTCTCCTCGGCCAATTCACTGCAGACACCAAGTCCTGGTCTGGTCTTGGATGGCGTGGATCAGAGGCTCCTGCCAGATGCGGGAATGCCGCACCCAGTGCCTCGCTGGGCCTGCCTCAATGGAGCCAGGCATCTGTCTGGAGGGGAGGTGCTGGCAGCCACCAAGGCTTCAAGGCTGAGCCTTGGAGGAAAAGCAAAGGCCTGCAGGCAGCACGGCCCCACAGAATGATGCCCTCAGAGGGCTATTTTCATCAGGCTGTCATTACACCATTCGGAGCTGAGATGGAACACTTGAATGAATTTCTCTCATGCCCTGAGCCCACAGGAATTTATGCTGGTCAGAGGTGATACCTTATGGAGCCCTGTTTGGGAACATGGAGGCTTCCTGGGTATAGTTTTGGTAAATTTGATGTATTCCTGATACACAGTTGCTTTGAAACAGCAATTTGTGTAAGGTATACAGTGACTCTATTTTCTGAACCTGAAATCAGAAGACTAAGTCTGGCAAGAATGAGTGCATTTATAGGAATACAGCACATTTAAAATTGGAACTCTACCACCAAAACCCAGAGCTATGGACCCCTTGGAAAGGCATGACATACTAACGAAGCTTGCAAACAGAATGTGATTCAGGGTGATTGATTTCTCCACATTCACAGTCTTGATCTCAGGAACATGCTTCTGCACAGAGCAGGAATCGTATTTTTCATTTGATTTCAAGAACCCAAACAATACGTAAGTAAACTCACACTAGAAAAATAATTAAAATAATACTAATAAAACCAGTATCTTTGACTATTATTCCTATTGCCTGTCTCATTTCAGCAGTACTCACTGCTGTAAGTTTGATGCATTGCTTTCTTGAGCCTTTTCTATCAATTTACAAACATATATCTATTTGTAAATATGTTATTTTGTATTTTAAACATAAATTGGACTGTGTTTTTATATTAGCTTGCAACTTAACTATTTTCACTTAATATATGTTATCAATTTCTAAAAGCCTGAACATAAAATGCTAGCTTATTATTACTGTTACAGATTTTATGGCTGGAGAGTACTCTATGACATGGAGGTCCTGTGGCTGACTTAGCCACTCCCAGGAAGTAGGTATTTATGTGATTCCCAGCTATTCATTAGTATAAGAAATGCTGTAATGAATATTTAACAATGCTGCTTAGGACACATGTGAAAGTGTTTCTTTAGGATAAATATTCAAAAGCGGTATTCAAAAATGAAGGAATTTTCTAGAAAGTCAACTTGCCTATTGCGAGTGTGTTTTGCCTTGGTACTGCCTGAAAATGAACTGTTTACACTCAAGAGAGACCCCACTGAATGGAGCACAGGTGGCAAACCCTAATGCCCATAGGGACCAGGTATTAAATAGAAATGAGGTAAGCCAGATGAGTGCAAGACAGTCAAGAGAGGTGAGGAACGTGGTGAACAGCAGACCACTGTGCCCCCGTGTCTGGGGTAGCCTCCACACAGCTCCAGCCTTATGGGAATGAAGATTTGGATGGACAGATATTCCATAAGAACCTGCATTTTTATTTTTTTATTATTTATTTATTTGTCAGCGAGAGAGAGACCATGCCCAAGCAGGCGGAGCGGCAGGCAGAGGGAGAAGCAGGCTCCCTGCTGCTGAGCAAGGAGCCTGATAATGGGACTCGATTCCAGGACCTGGGGATCATGACCTGACCCAAAGGCAGACGCTTAACCAAGTAGCCACCCAGGCATCCCAAGAACCCAGAGTTTTGAAATGTGAAACCTCCTGATTTTTAAATGTTGTCACTAATTCCAATTTTAAGAAAAACTGTGAAGTAAAAAAACAAACAAACAAAAAACCAAAAACCCAAAACCCCACACCTGCCAACCAGATTCAGTGCTCTGTGGTCTGGCTGCCAGCATCTGACCTCTAGGGAGTGGGCACCATGGGGAACGGCTACTCTGGACCCAATTTTGACTAGTGGGGAGGGATCGCTGGGTGCCAGGAAAAGAGCGGTGGCTTTGGCACAGAGTGACTCTCCCCCAGGGGTTCGGAGAGGAGTGTGCCAATCAGAGATTGCGTGTGGCTCAGAATTCAGAAACAGCACTCAAGCACTTCAGAAACTGCTCCCATCACTTCAGAAACGGTTCCTGGGAGGAAGCTCCCCGCTTTGAAGAGTATGCAAAGAGAGGCTGGCTCTCCATCCGAAAGGGATATTGACACTGAGATTTTGGCCTTAGATGCAGCTGGACCGGAGGACAAAGTTCTATTCAGTCTTGAGATGATAATTTAGATATAATCTGAACTGTTCCTTAATGAAACCTTACTACGTGTGAGAGAAAGAGACAAGACCTACATTTGCAGAGCACCCACTAAGTGTAACCCATGCTGTGGGAGCACCTTCATGGACATCATCAAAGCCAAGCCTCCTAATGGTCCTGTGAGGGAGGCATTAACTTCTTCATTTTGCTGATGAAGAAAATGAGACCTGGAAGTTAAATGACCTGCCCAAGGTCATGTGGCCAGCAGGCGGTGGGGTTGAATACTGGTCTTCGTTTAAAATGTTGTACTCTTCCCATAGTGGTTCTTTCCACCCGCGAGGTCTCTAATTTATTTGTACCATACCAGAAAGAGTTTAAGATGAGGATAACCAGCCCATCCAGTGCACAGCGCCCTATCACGTACAAAGTGCTTCTCCATTCACTTTACGATGTTCCCAGTGAACTCTTTTGAGAGCCCCAGAATCACCTGCCTGCATCGCTGTTATCCCGAAACATTTCCTCCTTACCGTCAGTCTGCAAAACAAGGGAGCCCTCCCTGCTGACACGGGTGCCGTTTCCTCTTCTGGGCCAGAGCAAAGATCATCTCAAAGCTGGTTCTCAGATGCCCTGACCGCAGAGTGGTGACAATTGGGATTTTAGTTTTTAGTTTTCAGGGAAATCCCTGCTTTGATTTTGTGAGCTCTCTTTTGCTGCAGGGAGAAGCACTCCATTCTTTAGGACACTCTTGGCTGCAGGTCACAGAAATCCAGAAGTTTAACAACCAAGTGGTTTCATCTTCTTCCCATGTCGGGGAGTCTAAAAGCAGCAGCCGGGGATGAGCCATGATTCTGTGGGGCCTCGAGGATCTAGACACGTCCATGACCTTGCTCTGCCGTACTTAGCACACGGCCCTCTTTGCAAGCTCGGAGGCAGCTATAGCACCTCCTGGCCTTTATCCTGGTTTCTGGGGGGATGGGGAGGAAGGACAAAGGTAAGAACCATGAGCGGGTTAAGCCAATTATTTTTATCGGGAAAACCAATAGCTGACTTCCCCAGAAGTCCCACCCACTCGCTCTCATCCGTGAGAACCTGGGAAATGGAGCTTGTTTGAGCCAGCACATTGTTAGCCCCACGAGTTAGGGGTTGGTTAGTAAGGAAATAGGGAACCCCCGTGGGTGCTGGGTAAACTCCTGCTCTGTCTGCCCTACTAGACACGTTCTTTCACCAGAGGTTGATGTATCTGCTTACACAACACATTTTGAACTTCAGCGACCGTCCAGGGTCATGTCAGCTTGTAAACTGAAGCAATCTATGGGTCTAACGTGACCACGGAACCCACGGAATAGAAAGGGCGGTGGGGTTAGCCACGCGGGGGCATTACTACAGAGGTGAGGGCCGCAGGCATAGTGCAGGGCTTTGTCGGAGAGAGTCGCGGATGGTCATTTCCATGTGTGGCTCTCATTCCGGTGCAGCATTCAGTCGCCTGCTGGGGTCCCCTCTCTGAAACAAGGTCTCTCTCTCTCTCCTTTCTGACTTTTTATTTTTCAAAAATATTTTTATTGTAACAAAACACAAATACAGGAAACCACACAAATCAAATTATGGTCTACTGAAGAAGATGAACCCGGCCTGGATCAAGGAAAGAGCTAGTATCCCTGTAAAAAAATGTCCTGCTTTGTTTATAGCACCTTCAGGAATTTATTGTTTTATTTAGTGTTACCATCCACACGTGCATCCCAAGATTGAGGTTAGTCTAGCTCACGTTAAAAATCTGACGTGTCTTTTCAATACGGTCGAACCTAGATGTTTCTCCTCCAGCTCCTTCGTGCCACTGCAACTCAGGAGTGGATGAACTAGACTTTTTGGCCCCTCGAGTTTCCACGGTCAGTTTTGCTGATTGCACATTCTTGGTCTACTTCTTTATCTGTATTTCCTGGAAATTTACAGCTGATCCAGACATGGGATCAAGCTTAATCCTTTTGGCAAGATTATCAGTGGTATTTGTTTAGACTATAGGAGGCATGCTGTATCTGGTTTCTCTTTTTGTGATCCTAGCAGTCAGTGGTAGCCACATTTTCTTTCAGGTTTCAAGGAGAACTGCGGGCTCTGCAGCCACTGAACCTCCTTGGTACTTACATCTTCCTGTCTCCCTTCTCCCAGGGGATGCTGGGCTCCTAACCCCTGGCATTTGGGAGTGTCTTTGTGCAAAAGGATGGGCTCCCATACTTCTTCTGGAGATTTCTGAGGCCCCTGTGTGGGAGAGGTGGGCTTAGGATGGATGCCCCCCTCTCAGGTCTACTCAGGTCTTAGCGAGTGAAGGAGGAATCCACCTGCTTCTGTCACTGCACACGTGAGGTGTCAGGAGTCACGCAAGGCTGGACTATGGAACACCCGCAGGGAATGGGGGGGGCTGTAAACTGTGGGTGGTGTCAAAGATGGAAGCAGCTGCTTATATGGCTGTTCCCAGACACACCTGAGTCTTCTGACACTGAACACTGGTTAAGAAAACCACACTCACCACCTATGCCAAGGCCATTTCACCAGCAAAACTCTCTGATACTGGGTTAGACCCGATGAAGATCAAGGGCTCACTCTTCCCTTGCCCTGAGAGCACCCAGCCACGACAGAACCCTGAACATAACCCCCCGGGGCAGGACAGAGGGATGGCAATGGAAATGGGAGCCAGACAGGCCAGCCATATCCTCTTCCCTTCCACAGGCCACACTTCCTGCTTACCTGCCATCCCTCTGGCTAGGACAGGATGAGGATAAGGCCCTCCAAGGCACTGAATCAGAGGGGTGGAGCAGGGAAGCAGTCTGGAGAGATAACATGCCAAGAGTCAGCGACACTGGCCCTGTGAACAGTGCTTGAGATGGTGTTCCTGAAGTTGGATGAATGTTTACCAGCCTTCCTGGTTGTGAGAGAAGTCACAGCTCCCCTTGAGGCCCAGTTCTATTCTGTGGTGTTGTTCTAGGAACCATTTCTAAAGACTCAGCCCAGAGCCTGTCCTTCAACCCTGTCAATTATTTTGTTTCAGCACTGATTTCCCTGTATCATATTGCTTTTTAAAAAAGATTTATTTACTTAGTTTTTAGAGAGAGAGAGCACAAGTCGGAGGGCAGAAGGAGAAGGAGAGGGAATCTCAAGCAGACTCTGCCCTGAGTGTGGCGCCCCACATGGGGCTCTATCTCACGACCCCGAGATCACAACCTGAGCCGAAACCAAGAGTCGGATGCTTAACTGATGGCGCCCCCCCAGGCACCCCTCAGATTGCTTTTTATTTAAAATAGCTAGAGTATTTCCTTTTGCAACTGAATTTGTACTGATAACAAAGAGATTAGATAAAATCGGAAGGGCAGAACTGAGTTTATAAACTAGGGTGACATGTAATTGTCCCACTACCAATTAGGAGTGTGAACTGCTCAAAGGATCCATAGAACCATAAAGAAGCTACATTTTCTTTAGGAAAAAAAAATTCTATCTTTCCTGAACCTGAAATTCTACTTTGAATTTTGCATATATTCCAAAGGAATCATAATCTCTTCAGCTAAGTGCGTAAAACAGAAACGTCAAATTCATTTTGTGCTTGTGGCAATTACCCATCCTGCACTCATGACAGACATTACTAATCAATCATGTGCTCTTTTTTTCCCCCCAAGGGCAGATGTGGCTTTATCCATCTCCACACAGCACTTTAAGCAACCACTTCTAATTGGTTAGATAGAGAAGCAAGACTAATGCTGTTTGGCCATGTCTGCCCTAGAACAAAGATGAGTTCAAAAGTGCCATATAATTTTTGAAGTCTCTCTCTCTTTCTTCTTTCTTTTTAACAATTTTTTAGCGATTATGTGCAAGGCATTGAGTTATATGCATTAGAGGAATGCAAATATGATTTTATCTTATTTCTTTTAGGACGTTATTTTTAAGTAATCTCTACACCCAAATGGGGCTCGGACTTACAACCTCAAGATCAGAGTTGCATGCTTCACCACTTGAGCCAGCCAGGAACCCCATAGAGGAATACAGATAGTATTTTAATATGGATTCAGTCTCAGGAAACCTCTAGACTACCGGGAGGGAAGTCAGGTACAGCATTGTATCACAAGACATGCAAGGATACCACGGCGATGCGCCCAGTGTTTTATGAGGGATGAATGTTTCCTGCTGGGAGCTGGTAGGACAGAGTCTTGTAGAATATTCGAGCTTTTAACATGTGGCAGTACAGGGACAGAAGGAGCAGTGGAAGGGATTCTAGAGGGGAGAACTACATGAGCAAGTGCAGAGAAGTCAAAGTCAGCATGAGCAGAGCAGAGAGCAGGTGGTACTATCTGGCGAGTAAACGAGAGAATGAGATGGGGAGTGACAGGGGCTGAGGTTTGCAAGGCAAGATGGCATTCGATGACCAAGGCCTTGAATGCCGAGCTCAGGAGTGAGGGCCTCACTCACGCAGCAGGGGGAAGCCAAGGAGTGGGGTTCAGGGCGGGACAAGAGTAGACCAGGGCTTGGTTAGGAACATGGATCTTGCTGCTGGGTGAGCAAGGCATCAAGGTGGGAGGCCAGAAGGAGGAAAAGCCACCGGGGAGGCTGCCGTTGTGCCCCCGAGTGTCAGCCACGGTTCCACCAAGAGACAGAAACCACACCTATCATTTGGAAATGGAATAGAAGAACTTTTTTTTTATTGTGGTAAAATACACATGACATAAAGTTGGCCAGTTTAACCATCTTGAAGTGTACAGTTCAGTGGCGTGAAGGACGTTCACGCCGTTGAACACCCCCCCACCAGCATCGCTCTCCAGAACGTCTTTGTCTTCCCAAACTCAAGCTGTCCCCACTAACAACCCCTCCCCTCTCCTCACCCTCCCAGTTCCTGGCAACCATGTCACTTTCCGTCTCTATGGAGTGGACTGCTCTAAGTGTCCACATAAGTGTAAAGGACTTTTAACTAGTGAAGTGTGGTTCATTAGGAAAAGGGATAAAAGACACAGAAGCAGCAAGTGCAGAGAGCAGCTACTAGCTCTGAAGCAGAGTGGTCAGGGGATCCAGGACTTAGGAGGGTAACCCTTCACCCTCCTCTCCTCCTTCCCGGTCTGATCAAACCCTCCTGGGGAGCACGTGGCTGCCACAGCATTATGCAACCTACTGGGGGCCGAGAAACATGTCACAAGCTAGTGCAAAGGTCTAGACGTCCAGGTGGCAAAAAAGGTTACCAGAGGCATAGGCGGGCTCGAATCAGTCAGTCAGAGCAGCATCCCCGTGGAAGACATCGTGTAATTTTTCATAGTGTTACCACCCACATGTGCACCCCAGGGTTCAGTTGAGTCTGGCTCATTTTCGAAACTTGATGTGATGATCGGACATACATATAGATTGTGAAAGCATTACCACATTAGGCTAATTAACACATCCGGACCTCACATGGTTACTTTCTTTTTTTCTTTTTGGTTCCATATATAAATGAGATCATACATTTGTCTTTCCGTGTCTCATTTCACCTAGCATAATGCCCTCGAGGTCCATCCGTGTTGTTGCAAATGGTAGGATTTTCTTTCTTTTTATGGCCGAATAATATTCCAGTGTGTGTGTGTGTGTGTGTGTGTGTGTGTGTGTGTACTGATCAATCCATCCACTGACATACACTTAGGTTGTTTCTGTGTCTTGGCTATCGTAAATGCTGCCATGAACATAGGGTGCAGATATCTCCTTGAGATCCCGATTTCATTTCTTTCAGCTACATCCCTGGAAGTGGGATTGCTAGATCACACAGTAGCTCTATTTTTAATTTTTTGAGGAACCTCCATACTGTTTTCCAATTTATACCAATTTACGTTCCCACTAACAGTGCATGAAGGTTCCCTTCCCCCATACCCTGCCAGCATTTGTTATCTCGTGTCTTTCTGATAATAGTCATTCTAACGGGTGTAAGGTGATATCTCATTTTGGTCTTTATTTGCATTTCCTGGGTGATGAGTGACGTTGAGCATCTTTTCATGTACATGTTGGTCATCTGTATATATTTTTGGAAAAATGTCTATCCAGGTCCTCTGCCCATTTTAATCACATTATGTGCGGGTGGTTTTTGTTTGTTTGCTTTGCTATTGAGTTTGTATGTTTTTTTATATATTTAGGATATTAACCCCTTACCAGATATATAATTTGCAAATAGGTTCTTCTGTTTCATGGGTTACTTTTTCATTTTGTTATTTTTTTTTTTGGTATAAGTTTTTTAGTTTGATGTAGTCCCACTTGCTTATTTTTGTTGTTTCTGCTTTTGGTATCCAGGAAATCATTGCCAAAGCCCATCCACGTCAAGGAACTTTTTCTGTATGTTTTCTTCTAGGAGTTTCATGGTCTCAGCTCTTATCTTTAAGTCTTTAACTCATCTTGAGTTAATTTGTGTGAGTGGCACAAGGTAGAGGTCCAGTTTCATTCTTTTGCATGTGGATATCCAGTTTTCCAAATATTATTTATTAAAGAGACTATCCTTTCCTCCACTGAGTATTCTTGGCTCCCTGGTTGAATATTAGGTAACTGTGTATGTGTGGGGATTTTTCTGGGTTCCTGATTCATTCCTTTGGTCTATGTGTCTATTTTTATGCCAGTACCATAGTATTGTGGTGACCCTAGCTTTATAGTATAGTTTGAAATCAGAAAATTATGAGGCCTCCAGCTTTGTTCTTCTTTCTCAAGATGGCTCTGGTTATTCCGGGTCTTTTGTGGTTCCATTCAAATTTTAAGATTGTTTGTTCTATTTTTGTGGAAAGTGTCATTAGATTTTTGATAAGGATTACTTTGAATCTATAGATTTGGGTAGTATGGACATTTTAACAACATTAATTATTCTGATCCATGAACATGAACTCTCTTTACATTTATTTGTGCCTTCTGCAGTTTCTTTCATTGATGACAGTTTTCAGGGCAAAGGCTAGGCTTTTTTTAAAAGATTTTATATATTTATTTTTCGGAGAAGTGAGACAGCAAGCACAAGCAGGGGGAGCAGCAGGCAGAGGGAGAAGCAGACTCCCCGCTGAGCAAGGAATTGGATATGGGACTCGATCCCAGGACCCTGGGATCATGACCTGAGCCGAAGACAGACGCTTCACCGACTGAGCCACCCAGGCGTCCCAAGACTAGATTTTAAGTAGCAAGGCTCTTAAGCACTGGTTCTTAAACTTGGCTGAAAACTAGAATCACTTGGCCAGCTTTAACTTATATACATATTTAAGTCTCACCCTTCGAAATTCTCATTTCATTGGTTCTGGGTAAGGCCTGAGCAGTGAGATTTCTAAAGCCTCCACAAGGTAGTTCTGATGGGTGGCCAGCTGGCCCAGGGCAGAAGTTATAGGTGGGTGGCTTGAGGGCTAAGTCCAATGAGCTCCTGTATTTGGCTTGGCCCACCTAGTATTTCAAATTTGTTCCACGACAACATTTGAAAATGGAAATTTCATGTACATGCACAAACAAAAGCCTACAATTCCAGCTTTTCCTGAAAAATCAGAAAATCGGGTTCACTCCGTCAGATTCCTACATGGCCACAATGGGCAGACGTGGAGTAGCTGTTGTCCCTGTAATGGTCCCTCAGAAGCTCGGTCTACTCACTCCTCACCATTTTCTTACCCTGTGGATGTTTAGCTTTGCTAACCTAGAGATTAGACTCTAGAAGTACCCATTGGACCTTCTCCCTTGGATTCAGTCTTTGGCTGGGGGAGAAACCTTTCTTCCCAAAATTTGGTTTTTGATTTTCAAATTGCAAAATAGCCAGTGTGTTGTAAATCTGGAAATCGTGCCCATACATCTTCATCTTCAATATGTTACATCCTGTGCAGTATTGTTTTATAGACGTTTTTTGAATGTCCCAAGACAAATTATGATCCCTTGTTAGAAAACCATATAAACCACTTGATGAATTGGACGCCTAGTTGGTTTTGCCATTTCAAATTAAGGCATCGATTCCACGATTCACTTCCAGGATCAGCTGTTTGCATTTGCACGCAGAATAACAATGTTTTCTGTATTCAGAGTTCTGTGCAANCTTGATGAATTGGACGCCTAGTTGGTTTTGCCATTTCAAATTAAGGCATCGATTCCACGATTCACTTCCAGGCATCAGCTGTTTGCATTTGCACGCAGAATAACAATGCTTTCTGTATTCAGAGTTCTGTGCAGTTTCAAACACACTTCCTCAGACATTCTTTCATAGGATCTTCACAGTAACTAACAAAAGCAAATATATTGTTCTCAACTATTGACAAGAAAAATGAGGGTAAGTGACTTTCTCAAGCCTACCTGACCTGTTCCTCAGGACTCTTGCTGTTTTCCTGACTCCTGCCGCTGCACTTTTGACTTCCCCATGCCACCTCCAAAGAATGCTCCTCTAGGAAGTCCCATGAGAACTGTGACCCCTCATTGCAAAACGTTAATCTGGAAAATGCAAGACTTTGGAAAAGCTCACTCCTGAGGTCACATCTGCTTTCCGACCTCATACTGTTCAGATTAGATTGCTCTTGGAAAAGCCTTGATTTATCAAAACAAAACAAAACAAAAAACCCACGAAAGTTACTAAAGGATGCTTGGTACAGTAGAAAGAACATGGGCTATGGAGTCCTACAGAACTGGATTCCAAGGGTCCCTAAACCTCCCTTCCATCAGCTCATTCAAGGGGAAACCAGATGTACCCAATTGGCTGAGCATGAATCAGAGTGAAGAAAAAGAGAAGCAGAACCCAAGGCGGGGGGTGGGATTGGGGTGGGAGGCAAAGAAAAAAACCAAGAGGACTGTTTGGTGTAAAGAAAAGATGGGTAGACAGAGAGGCAAGCTTTGATGTCTAGCTTAGGTGGTTTTAGAAGGGCAGGGAGCTACTCTAAGGGAAAGCCAAGAACTGTTTTACACCGTCTTTGGGACTTAGCATGTATGCACAATAGTTTGCTAGGGGCCTCTCTGGTATCAGGCTGCCCCTTCCCACCCTCCCTTTCACTAGGATAATAGTTACGGTGTTGTGCTTGCTTAGCCAAACTCACTTTCATGCTGAAAGGATGTACAATGAAGAGGAACTGGGGGAAGGTGTCAGATTTTGTATCCAAGAATATTTTTACTAATTATGCATCTGGGCTCTAGGGAGGACGAGAGGGTCAGTGGAACACACCATCTCCATCCTATTCTCATTTTTGCTCATCATCTTTTACCTGGCCCACTACATCCCTGCTGCAGCTGAGAGAAGTGGTCTTGTTCTCGCTCACATACTGGAATCACCTGGGTGGATAAGGCAGTAGATGAGGGAGGCTGGGGTCTGGCTGGGCATGGTTAAGTAATGCCAGTTATAGGATTTAGACTTCTCCCTGTTAAGTAGTTTCAGAAAATTATTTTAGCACAGTAGCCCTCAGCCTTGACTTGACTTTAGAGTCAGCTGAGGAACATTTAGGACTCTCCATACTGGGTCACACCCCAAACCAATTCCATCAGAGTTTCTGGGGGTGAAACCCAGGCATCAGTGGCTTAAAGTATCCCAGGTTATCCCAATTACATCAAGGATGACAACTACTGCTTGTGGCTACAATGTGGAGGATAGATTGGAAGAAGAGGAGCTAAGGAAGAAAGAAGAAGGCAGGTTAAGAGGCTGATACGGTGGTCCAGGTGAGAGATGATAAGGCAGGAACCAGGGCAAAAGTGCTGGAAATAGGAAAAGAAGGACATGAGTTAGGTCAGGGAAGAAATTGGCAGGGATAGGCAGGACAAGGGAGACATCAGGATGATTTACAGGGCTCTGCTTGGTTGACTGGTTGAATATGGCACCATTGCCTAGAAAGGGAAGACTGAGCGAGAAGTAAGAGGGGGAAGGGAGGAGATGTTGAATGTGGTAGGACTGTGGGGCACTCAGGAGGACATACTGAAGGTGTAGCCTAAAGTTTATGGTCAATGCCCAAAGGAAAGTGTATATGGTCCTGCCCTGGATCAGAAGAATAGTTTGAGAATCCTCGGCATTTAAGTTGTAGTTGAAACTACAGGTGTGGATGCGATGGCCAGGGGAGAAGGTGGGAACAAAGTCAAGAACATCAGCTCAAAGGGGGAAATAATTAATAATAAAGTAATGGTAAACAAACAAGAAATGTATGACTGTGACTAAGGCCAAGGGTTCTTATCCTTCAGTATCCTAGAGAGCAAAACAGAGAAGAGAGAATGGCTAGCCAGACTTGGTTTCCAGCTGAAGCTGAAATTTTGCCTAATATATCACTCAAATATTTGAAAGAACACAGTCTCTGACCCCACCCTACCATGCGCCCCTTGCCTGAGTTAGCGATAACATCTGAGTTAAAAAAAAATAAATCTGAATGCCATATCCTGTTCTTACCAGGTGGGCATCAAGAATCCCTGTTCATCTCATAGATCCAAAATCAGGAAGGAATTCGGCCTTATTCCATGGGTTTGAAAACAGAGGTTCAGAGGATGGACACGCCTTGTCCAGATGCCACAGGAAGTTGGTGGCGGGGTCAGGGAGTGGGAATCCAGGTCGCCTGGGGACCAGTCCACAGCACCCCTCGTTGCGGTTTGGACCCTATGTCTCACTGTCACAAAGTCCAGTGCAGCACTCGGCATCTACTCAAGCACTCCACACATTAAAGGCATATTAAAAAGCTAAATGTTTCATTACTATGTGAGACCTGACAAAATGGAGATTATTAGGGCGAAGACAAGGGAGTGTCAAGGATCATCAACTTGAAAGCATTCGTTTGGACACAGTATTTGCTGCAAGAAAAATGAAGTCTACTGTGAAGTGTTTCCTTGGATCATGAAAGTCATCCACAGGCTGGTCTAACAACCACCAGCAGACTCTGGATGAAAAGTGTCACCCCAGTCCAGGCTCAATGGAATCAGCTATGTAGAGAAAAAGCAGGGGAGGCCATGCCCAGTTCTGCCAATTCCCAGTATCTTAAGCTGATCGTGTCCCCTCTCTGGGTTGCCTGTAAAACGATGAGGTCAGACTACATAATCTTTGAGATCCTTCAAAACCAATGACTTGGTTTATCCACAGCCTTTCCCCAGATCCCCATGAGATAGCTACTGTAAATTCTTTCCCAAACATGGAGTAAGGACTCCTCCTTGTCCAACGCCTGGCGCTCTCCTCCAGGTGGAATTAATTAGCTATCAAGGCTTGATGTGGGGAAAAAAGAATTCTGTTCTTATGTTATATTTGTTAAAAACACATTTCCATATAAGCACATCCATCTGTCTTTGTCCTTGCGCTGAACAATACTTCTGCTGACAGTTTCTTGGAGGGTTCAGAGACTAGAGGCTTCTTTTTCCAGCACTCACCTCACTCGGGAGTGAGGGCTTGGAAGCCCAATTAATGTAATAGACTTCATGGTGTTGGACTGTTGGTATCTCCCTTTCTAGCTTACAAGGTCTTTCCCATACTTGACGTCATTGGGCCTTCACTGCAGCCCTACAAGGCAGGTAGTGTGGATGTTATTATTACCATCTTATTGGTGAGGCATTGGAGGTTAGGAGAGGTTAAGTGACTTGGTCAAGATCACACAGTGGTCTCTGGCAGAGCTGGGGCACCAGTCAAGGTGTCCTGACCCCACAGCCAATGCTCTTACCATTACTCATTCATTCATTCATTTATCCATCCATTCGACATACATTTACTAAGTGCTTCACATGAGCCAAAGACAGGCTCTGGAAATACAAAGCAGAATAAGACAAGTCCCTCTCTTGAGAAGCTAACAATCGAACGAGTTGGGAGGCCAATTTCTACAGCATTGATGGGAACACAAGTGCTGTGCGTTGGGAGGAGAGAGAAAAAGGAAACTAACTCTGCCTGGGAAGACCTTCTCAGAGCAGGAGATGCTGGAGTAGGAATTTTCAGAGCTATAAAGAGGGGAGAGAGCACTTCAAGAAAAAGGGAAAACACGGGTAAATTAAGGCACAGAGGCACGAAGAGTCAACATGTTCAGGGGACACTGCAAAATCCAATGTGACTCAAGACTAGGGTGCGTGGTGGGCAAGGAGGGGGAGGTTGAGGGTTAGGGACCTGGTGGTGAAGGCTCTCTAGCTGTCTGAGTGGAGCTAGCCTTGACCCAGTAAGTGAGGGGTCGCTGGATAGTCAGCACATGGGTGCTCCAGATTTTCCTGTTTAGCTAATAGTGTGTCTGCCTAACTCGCAGTCACCTACACAGTCATCTCCTCCTCCCCACACATGGCCGACTTGACCCAATTATTCCAGAGTATTGCTCAATTTCAGTATAGCTCCCATAAGAGGCCAGAGAGAGAGGAGAAGGAAGAAGAGAGATGTTTGGGCAATGCAGATGGCCCAGCTGGGCTCTGGCCTCTCCGAGCCCATGTGGGTTTCACATTCTCAGGAAAATATTTGCCACCCTCGTTGGCAGAGGCAAAGTGGAGATTCTTCACGAGCTGTTTGAGCACAGGTGTAGGCCTGAATGGGAGTGAGTCATTGGCCTTGGGCGGGGCTGGAAGGGAGCCTGGTGGCTGATGGTGGGCACGGGGGGAGGGGGGCTAGGAGGGTCCTCTCCTGGCCAGGGAGATTTTCCTTCTCCTGAGCCTCTCTCCAATCATCAAAAGTCCTTGGGTTTCCTCTTGTCCCTCCCCCCACACTAAAGACAAGGATAGGAATAAGGGGGTCAAGTCAAATAAGGAAGGTGGAAAGAACCATTTTAACTCTGTGTTTGCAGTCATAATGTACAGTTAGCAGCAATAACTTCCAACTACAAATACAAGGTACAGTGCCTAGTATTGGCATAGCCCCTTAGAGCTTCTTTGTCACTCAAACTGGAACCCTTGAGAGTGTTATGCTGCTAAACAGGACAGGACATCAGGTATATACTGGAACTGTTCTGGATGCACTGTGATGTACGGTCACCCTTGATATTTCCAAATCCAGTGGTTCATGAAACCCTCAAGTTTTCATTTTATGGTGGAAGAGAAGCACGTGTTTCCTGGTGGCATGTTACCAAAGAGATGGAAGAGGAAGACGAGCCAGGAGAGACCAGGCGGGGTCACCAGGCAGCAGAGGCTGTGTTGTTAGAAATGGAACCATGAAGGGAAACCCCCCGCCCCCTGCGTGAGCACTTGGGACAAGGCAGGTCTTGCCTTCAGCACATATCCGTTCATTGCCTCACTTAATCCTGACATTCTGCAAGGAGCTAATATTTTGCCAGCAAGGAAAACAAGGTTCAGAGAAATCAAGTCACTTGTCCAACACCCAGAGGCCTTAAGTGGGGAGTTGAGATTCGAGTTCAAACTGGTACCTTTTCCATCACGCTAGACTGCCCAGTGGAGCACATTGGCGTACTTAGCGTGAAGCTTCCCGAGAAGACCTAGGCCTGGTGGTGGAGTCCTTCCCCAGCACTCCTTTGTGCCCCCTCTCATAACCGACTGCAGCTTCAGCAGTCACTTACCTGAGTGTGCCTGAGTCCAGCCAGCCTTGTACCCGATATGGGATACGTGCACTGAAAATGCCAGTGAACTAACCATCCTCACCGGACCCTCCGCTTGCAGGAAGGCTTCATTCTCCACAGAAACGGAGGGAGACGGTGAAGAAGTGAGCCACAGAGGTTATCTCTGGCTGGTTGCTTATACTCCAGGACCACCTCTGGCCCTGAAAAAGCTACAGCTACCAACACAAAGGGCAGACCTCCCGGCCACTTTCTCTGCTCCTGGGATACTGTGCTTTCCCCTTATCCCATCCTGATTTCAGCTAACTCCAAGAAGTCTCCTGGCAGCCTGCTCAATGCCTCTCTGCCCAGGTGGCAAGGCAAGGTGCCCAGCAAGCCATCACCCTTCTCTGCTCATGAGTGGCACCCCGCACACAAGGCGATGGGCGTTCGGAGAGCGTATTCTCTTCAAGCTCCTCGTACATTTCATAAGACGAGCATGCATGGCAAAGTTACCTCACCCCGGATTGCTTGTCCAGGTGGCTGCATGATCTTGCCAAGTTTTCTCTAGAACACTGTGAGCCCTATTAGGTTCCTGTTTGTCTGAAATTTTCCTCTCCTCTCTGGTGAGTCATTGCCTAACATGGTCAATTCCCTCGTTACTCAAAGTGTAGACCATAGTTCATTCGATTGCTTCGGTGCCACCTGGAAGCTTGCTCGCAGTGCACAATCTCAGCTCCCGCTCTCGACTTACAACACAGTCTGCCTTTACCATGATCATAACATTTGAAAAGAGCTGCTCTCAGATAGCCATGACCGTTCAGTTCCAAAATCCCATCATCTCCTAAAATCAGTTTCATGTAACGGAGGGTTGAAAATGACGGTCAAGTGCTACAAGATACTCTTAAAATACTACAGAACACTCCTCTCCTCAGACTATAGGGAGTTATTTGGGCACCAGTTCTATTGATAAAATTCTCCTAGCTTAAGAATATTTACTGTCTTGTAGGCCAAGGCCACAGTATTGGTCTCTATGGGGCTCTATGCTGAGAATGTGTTTAGGTCTGGGTTAGATTGGAGGCTAAATTTAGGTTTCGTAGGAGCGAGTGGTGATAGAGCAGCAGTGTCTGCCACGGACAAGAGCTGTAGAGTGGCTGCATGTAAGCCATACATTGCCCCACCTCTCCTAGGCACCTGCTTTCCTGGCAGTCATTCTCATTTACAACTCTACTCAGCTCCTGGCATTTCCCAGCAACTCCTGGGAAGAAGAACTGGATGATTCCAGACCTGACCATTTAGGATAGGCACTGAATCAACACCTGCTCACTGCCGTGTAAACAGTGACCTCTCGTTCTGACCATTTTCCAGCCTGTAGTCACAGCTCCATTTCTACAGGAAGAAAGCACAAATACAGCCCCGGAATGGGCTCTCCTGCTTGTCTGATCCACTCGTTTCCATGAGAGGGCTAGGGGACCATGGTCTTCTTCCCACAGAATCTGGAACTTCTTACACATCCTGGAAACTTGTCCAAGTGACAGGAGTATTACCCCCAGTACCACTTTTGCTCAGAACACTCCATTCAAGATTTTAGGCAGCAAGTTAGTCACCTTTAGCTTCAATCCATCCCACTCAGTCCGGAACTCAATAGGAGTGAGGATAGTGACCAACTAGTATGAAAACATATGACCTCGAATTTCATTAGGGAAGACGCCTGAGGCCACACCAAGAGGCTAAGGGCTCAGCCTGGCATGCAAGAGGAAACCTGCCCTCCTTTTCCTCTTGGACAGAGTCAGCCGCCCAAACTTTCTGGCCTCTGGGCCAATAACCCTATCCTTTTCTTTGAAAACAAGCACCGTGGAGGTTTCAAAACCAGAACCTGAAGACACCAAGACCTCTTGCCTGGGGCTGTCCCAACTTCCCCGCATTTCTACAGCTCTCTGAAAAATGGGAACCAATATGTACTGGATGCTAGGCAATTTCATATACTTGATCTCATGGACACTTTACAACAATCCCATCAGGTAAATGTCATTATCCAAATTTACAGACAAGAGAAGTAACATGTCCAAAGTCACACAGCTAATGGGTGGTGGAACTAACATTCAAATCCAATTGTATTGGGCTCCCAAATTGGCATGCCCTCCGTGTTCATGATGTCTGCAGTGAAATTCAATGACCTCCCTGTTGCCAGAACCTTGTGTTTACTTCTTAGTCCTCATCCTACTTGGTATTTTAGCAACATTTGACACAGCTGACCTGTGCCCTCCTTCTTGGAACACTTTCTTCTCTTGGCTTTTGCACAATCTTACTTGCTGATGTTCTCCTACCTTAGTGGCTGTTCCTCCTCATGTGTCCTTTTCAGATTCTCCATTTTTTGCTTAATTTCTCAACTTCAGAAAACTCAGAACTCCATCCTGGGCTCCCTTCTTCGTTCCTTCTTTCCTTCCTTCCTTCCTTCCTTCCTTCCTTAAAAGATTTTATCTTTAAGTCATCTCTACACCCATCATGGGGCTCGAACTCACAACCCTGAGATCAGGAGTCACACACTCCACCAACTGAGCCAGCCAGACACCCCTCCTGGGCTTTTTCTCTTCTCCATCTACACTCTGCCCAGGTGATCCCACTGTTCTCCTGGTTGAAATACCATCCATACATGAATGTTTCCAAACCTGTGATTCTTGCCCTGACATCTCTCAGAAGACCCAGACTCACATCACCAACTTCGGTCTTTCTACTTAGAAAATTAATGAGAGTGAATTTTTTTTTCCTAAAAAATTTGCTTCTCCTTCAATTTTCCCATCAAAGTAAATGCCATCCAATTACCCAAGCCAAAAGTCCAGTTGTCATGGATTCCTGTTTCCCTGGCCCTCAGCAAGTCCTGGAACGTCCACACCCAAAAGACAACCCAATATCCATTTCTCTCCACTGCCAACACCCTAATCCCTGAGCATCCCTTGCCTGGATCACTGCAGTGCCTCTAGAACTAGTGTCTGCTTCTAATCTCCCTGCAGTAGTTTGCCACCCGGCAGCCAGAGGATCTTTCTAAATACATACATCAGATCAAGTCACTTTCTTATTTAAAAACCTTTCAATGACTTTCATCTCTCTTTGAATAAAATTCAAAATCCTTGCCCTCTTTCACAAAGCCCCACCTGATCTGACCTAATCTCACATTGCTTCTACCCTCACCCACCATACTCCAGCCACACTAGCTTTCCTTCATCCCCCACTCACCAGCAGGTTTCTGTCAGAGGGCCTTTGAATATGCTGTCCACTTTCCAGAATATTTTTCTCCTGATCTTCCCAAGTTGGTACCTTCTTGCCATCAGCTGAAGTGCCACCTCTTCAGAGAAGCCTTCCTTGACCACCAATCAAAAGTAACCCTACCATCAGCCACTCATAATCCTGTATTTTAATTCTTTGAACTATCTGATCTTTTTTTATTCATAAATTTGTTGCTTTACTGTCTTAAGTTCCTCATTTTTGTTCAATTTTTTATTTAAATTCTAGTTAATTAATATATGGTGTAATATTGGTTTCAGGAGTAGAATTTAGTGATTCCTCACTTACATATAACACCCAGTGCTCATCACAACCATGCGCTCCTTAATGCCCATCATCCACTTAGTATATCTCCCACCCACTTCCCTCCCTCAACCCCCTGTTTGTTCTCTATGTTAAGAGTCTCTTATGGTTTGTTTCCCTCTCTCTTTTCCCCCCTTTCTCTTATATTCATATGTTTTGTTTCTTAAATTCCACATATAAGTGAAATCATATGGTATTTGTCTTTCTCTGACTGACCTATTTCGCTTAGCACAATACACTCTAGTTCCATCCATGTTGTTGCATATCAGAAGATTTCATTCTTTTTGATGGCTGGGTAATATTCCATTGTATATATATACCACATCTTCTCTATCCATTCATCTATCGATGGACATTTGGGCTCTCTCCATAGTTTGGAAAACAAGGACACTCAGCAGAGGACTGTTGAGAACACTTATTCTCTGCCACCTAATCTCTAGCAAAAACAGGATGGTTAATTAAACCATGATACACCTGTACAGTGTCATAGGCTACCACTAAAAAAGGATCACATAGATCTACATAAACTATAACAGAATAGACATCATTAAGTAAAAAAAATAAGATTCAGAACATTACGTGCATTGTGGTCCCATTACATTTTTTTTTAAAGTTACATGTGAATGGAAAAGCAAAGTGTGGTATAGAAATACAATGGGCTATAAAGCAGTCTTTAAAAAGAAAGAAATTCCGGTATATGTTAGAAAAACCTCTAAGACATTAATCTGAGTGAAATAAGCCAGTCATAAAATGATAAATACTATAAGATTCCACTTACATGACACTATAGACCAATGTTTGTATCTCTCCCAAGTTCGTATGTTGGAACCTAATCCCCAGTGTGATGTTGTTTGAAGGTGGGGCCTTCAGGAGGTGATTAGGTCATGAGGGTGGCATCCTCATGAATGGGATTAGTGCCTTTATAAAAGAGACCCCAGAGAGTTGCTTTAACCCTTCCCCTGTGTGAGGGCACAGGGAGCAGACAGCCGTCTACCAACCAGAAAGCAGGCCCTCTCTAAATACTAGTCTGCCGGCGTCTTGATCTTAGACTACCAACCTTGAGAATGATAAGGAATAAATTTCTGTTGCTTACAAGTTTCCCAGTCTATGGTGTTCCATTGTAGTAGCTCAAATGAACAGAGACATAGGAGGTACTTGGAGTGGTTGAAATCATAGAGACAGAGTTGAGCAGTGCTCCCCAGGGGCTGGGGGTGGGGAATGGGGAGGTACTGTTTAACGACTATAAAGTTTCAATTTGCAGGATGGGAAGAGTTCTGGAAATGGATGGTGGTGTTGGTCCACCGAATTATACACTTAAACAGGGTTAAGATAGAAAATTCCATGTTATACATTATAAAAATTAGATGTAAGATATACATACATACACACGCATATATGTAGTATATATAATGTATATATACTATATATACACATACACACGACTTTCCATGTAAAGAGAGAGGGCTAGGAGGACACAGTGCTGCCCGTGGTTGAGGAGGGAAGAAGTTGGGGAAGTGCTGTGTAAAGGGGGAAATTCATTTCCATTCTACCTGTTTACATTGAGACTGTACTGGAAATGCGTGTTCATACAAGGATTCCTTCTGTCTTCCACTACGTCAAGCGATTAGCTGGATTGCTTTTGTACCGCCCTCCTGCACCGGGGCCAAGGAGAGGGCAGAGTTCTCTCTAGATTCCAGTGTGGAAATTCATGATGAGGTTTTAAGTTCATACTGCAAGACAAGTTGCTACTTTTCAAACTGTGAGCTTGCCACATGAGACAAGGGGAGTTTGACTTCGAATTACCCTTGAAAAGTGGGTGGGGAGAAGAGTGTGAAACACTCTGGAGGGCCACTCCTCCCTTCTTGCTCATTCCAGGCCTTTCTCTGTTGGGCTCCTTTAGTTTGAAGGTTAGTTAGGGCATAGTAAGCTCTCGGTGGGTGGGTTGGAGATGGAACACTCCATCTGTCACATAACTAACACTAGATGGTTGTTGAATAAAGGACAGAGAGCAATAAGAGAAACTGAAGGAATTATTCAAAGGAGCCACGAGCTGCCTAGATCTCTAGTAATGGCAACCACATGATGTCATCCCATGGGGATTAAGGATGAGGGCACTACCTTGGTTGCCAGGGTGTAGCTGGGCCGTTCCATTCTCCATCATGATGGTGATAGATGGCGTGGATATTCGGAGGATGTATTTTCAAGCAAGTCAGGCTTAGGAGCTCTTGTTTTGGTGACGTTGGCTGCTTTGTGGTGTTTTCTACCTGGTGGTACACACATGGCATTAATACCAACACATCAAACATCAACCCAAAGTAGTAGTGATGACGTCAATCAACTTGTTTGGATTCTTAGAAACCTTCCCACAAGATCAGCCACGTTGTCTGCAGGCCCCAAGGCAAAATGAAAATGGGAGGCCCCTTGTTCAAAAAACATGAAGCATTTTGGGCTGCCTGGCTCAGTTGGTGAAGCGGCTGACTCTTGGTTTCGGCTCGGGTCATGATCTCAGGGTCCTGGGATGGAGCCCTGCACCAGGCTCTGTGCTCAGTGGGGAGCCTGCTTGAGGGTTCTCGCTCTCCCTCAGCACCTACCCCACTTTCACTCCCTCTCTCTCTCTCTCTAAAATAAGTAAATAAATCCTTTAAAAAAAACCCAAAAAGCAAAAAACAAAACAAAATATGAAGCATTTTAAGAAGGCGACATCAGAGGAGTAAGCCAAGCACAGGCGCCACTAAGCAGGAGGCTCTGTGGGACTGCGAGGCCCGGGAAGCCTCCTGCCACCCACACCAACACATACGTACCCCCCATCTTTCTCTGACTCCTCAATCTCTCATTGTCCAATTCCTCCCACACACTCTCCTTAAGCCACTCCCTCAACCCAGTGTCCCCACCTCCCTAACTTGGGTAATTCCACCGTCCTCACATGGGAGAGCTCTGACTCAGTTTTTGCATCTTGCAAACTCTGGAACCCTGTTTCACCAGTTGTTGTGGGAAATGCTGCCCTACCTGTTTTCTGAATCAGTCCCGTGGATTGGGATGAGGAGGGGGTGCGGAGGCTCGGGGCACTCTTAACTACAGTTTGATCTCTGCAACAGAGGAAGATTTCACCCATTCCTTCAGAACTACGTGAGGCCGACACCCCTCACCACGGAAACCATTTGCCTTCTTCCAAAGGGAACAGTCTCATCCTTAGGATGAATACATATTTTTTCCTCTGAGGAAAAAAATCAACCCTTTTCCTACTAACACCATGGCCCTGGCATTGTTGTGCTCAAAGAAGCTTCTTTGTCCTGTTTTTACTACAGAGAGCCCCACATTCACTGAATTCCTTTCTGACTGAGCTGTCTGGAACTATTCTAAATAGTTTCTCTCTGATTCTCCATTTTTTTTCTTTGACAGAAAGAGGAAATTGAGTTTCTGTCATCCCACCACATGGCGACAGGCCAGAGAGAGCAAGGATGGGAAGCCTGATTCTTAGAGGTTATCACTGCGAGGGTAGGAATGCATTCGTAATACTTCACAGAATCCTTACTTACAGTGTTGATTCATCCTGATCTGGGGATGCCACGTTACTGCCCCTTTTCCTTCAGTCACATTTACTTGCCTCCTCTCTGGGGGAGCAGGGAGCATCACCAGGCTCTAAACTCACGCTGGTGGCGTCGGTGGGCCCATGATGTTGCTCCAGAATCCTTTCACCCAGCTCTTGCCTCTTTGCTGATCTAGCCTCTCAAAAACATCTCGCCTCACCTTGCATTTCCCAAAGCCCCTCAACCTATAGAACTTTGCCTCCTTCTGCACTATTGGATACCAACTGAACACCCAACTTCTCCTTCTCAACTCATCCCTGTATTTTCACTTATCTTCCTTCTTCCCCTTTACCTGTGCTTGGAATCCCTTCCATCTCCTTCAAAACCCTGTTCCATGGACTTCCCTCCCTTTCTGTCTTTGACCACCAATCCTTTCCCCTGTGGGTCTCCCCTCCCTCCTAAACCCTCCAAATATCTCCCAGCCTGAACTAACTTTCCCTTCACCCCAGCTTGCCCTTAGGTGATCTGATCATCACATCTCTTGCCTTACACTTCACAGCACATAAATTGAGCAAATATCTCTCACACTTGGTCTCCATTTCATCACCACACACATCCTCAACCCACAGCAATCTGGTTTCTTTCCGACCTCTCCACTGCAGCCGCTCTGACAAAGGTCAATAGCCTCCTTTTGCCAAACCCAGTGGGTGCGTTTCAGTTCTTATCACACTCAACCTCTCTGTGAGTCCCATGTTAATCACCCCATTCTTCACGAAGCTCACTTCTCCGGGCTTCCACATCTTTCCCTCAAGTTCCTCCTCCTACCTTCCTGGCATCTTATTCCTTTTCCTGGTTATATCATCCTCAGCCTTGATGACAGCAGAAAGAGAACACCAGTAATTAGAAGTAGGACATGAAAGCTGGGGTCGCAGTGCTTCCTGGGAGCTAGACAGGATCCCACTAATTGTTAACCGAGAGCTTGGAAACCCCGGACACAGCTGCCTAAGGAGCTAGAGATTGTGTGTCCCGGTGCTCAAGCAAGTACTATGGAAAATTTGCATTGTCTTTCATCTCTTCCAACTGTCTTACAAGTTCCCAGAAGCCTTCCTATCAGGGTGGAGATACCCACAGAAGAGCCACATGGCTCCATGACACTGAAGAAGTCAAAATAATCCACCCATACCACGCTGAGGATCAAGGGTGAGGAATGACTGGTGTGCAGTCTCTCCCTTCACACACTGTAAGGACGTTGCTCTAGCCATTCTTCCCCTCTCTGCTCTGTGTGACCATTCCATCAGCAAAGACGCTGTGTTCTTCCTGTCTTTGTAAAAGTGGTATCATATTGTATTTGTCTTTCTATGTCTGACTTATCTCTGACTTAACACAATGCCCTCAAGATTCATTCATGTTGTAAAAAAAGGGCAGGATATCCTTCTTTCTCATGGTTGAATAATATTCTGGGGTGTGTGTGTGTGTGTGTGTGTGTATCACATCTTCTCTATCCATTCATCCATTAACAGACACTTAGGTTATTTCTATATCTTGGCTATTGTAAGTAATGCTGCAATAATCATGAGAGTTCAGGTAAGTTTTTGATATCCTGTTTTCCTTTCCTTTGATTATACACCCAGCGGTGGAGTTGCTGGATCATATGGTGGTTCTGTTTTTAATTTCTTGAGGAACCTCCATACTGTTTTCCTCAGTGGCTGCACCAAATTCACATCCCCACGAACAGCATATGAGGGTTCCCTTTTCTCAACAGCCTTGACAATGCTTGTTATTGTTTGTATTTTCGATAATAGCCATTCTAACATGTGTGAGGTGGTATCTTATTGTGGTTTTGACTTGCTACAATTTCTAGAGGAAACAAGGAACAAAGGAAAGATGCTCTGAGTATTTTTTTTTAAAGATTTTATTTATTTATCTGACAGAGAGAGAGAGACAGCCAGTGAGAGAGGGAACACAAGCAGGGGGAGTGGGAGAGGAAGAAGCAGGCTCCCAGTGGAGGAGCCTGATGTGGGGCTCGAACCCATAACGCCGGGATCACGCCCTGAGCCGAGGGCAGACGCTTAACGACTGAGCCACCCAGGCGCCCCACCTAAGTATTAAAACTTAAAAACTTAGGGGATACCTGGGTGGCTCAGTCAGTTAAGTGTCTGCCTCCAGCTTAAGTCATGATCCCAGAGTCCTGGGATCGAGTCCCGTGTTGGCCTCTCTGCTCAGAAGGGAGTCCGCTTCTCCCTCTGCCTGCCACTCCCTCTGCTTGTGTGCTCTCTCTCTGACAAATAAATAAATAAAATCTTTAGAAAAAAAAACTTAAAAGCTTTGAAGAGGAATCCCATGGAGCTGAAACTCAGATCTCAGCGTCTTTCCCTGACTGGGCCAGCGCCCCTATGTCTGAGGCGGCTCAGAGAGCCTTGTGCTAAGACTCTGCCAGTTACCAAAGGGACGTTACCCTTCAGACTCCATTCCATCACTTGTAACAGAGAACTAATGATGCAGACTCCATAGGGCTGCTAAAAAGGATAAATCAGGCAGCATAAGCAACGCACCCCCTTCCCGAAAAGTGTAGGGCAACCAGCTGACCAAGATCAATTTGGTTGTTCGATCTATAGGAATAGGACTAAACAAACAGCTTAGGGAACGTCAACTGTCACACTACTTTATTTCCCTCACTGCCTGGGGGCCATAGCACAAACAGCGGGTATTCCAGCTGCCACCTCTCCTGGGGCAGATGATGAGGTGGCCGTGGGTACCAGACAAAGCAGGCACTTCCTCTAGGGAGGCTGACGGTGAGAAAGGGGCAACCATGGACTTGGTTCTTGTGTGAAGACCGGTGGTGCAGAGGCGGTTCTGGCTGATTAATTACACGGCTCTGTTCCCTGAGAGCTAAGCCTCTTGGGAAGAGTCAGCTAGGGATCAGAACACCGGTGTTTTGCTGTAAAGCTGGACTGGAGGATGTCGTTTGGACCTGCCTACTCCTTCTCCCCTCCCACCCAGGTGAGCTCTAGCCATGACCTTAATTGCAGCTGGAGCCACAATCCTACCCATGACCCTTTACCCAGCCAGCCTGAGACGACTGTCGGCCTGCAGGGCAGGGCTGATGACTGAGCCCATGAAGGAGAGGAGAACCCATGGTCCTGGTGCAGTCTGGAGGGACAGAGAGAGCCAAGGAGGGCAGGGGACTTCGTTCTTGGCGCACAAGACTGCCCTCTGTGGGGAGGAAGCTAGAAGGAGGAGAGTGAAGTTCCCTGCCCTCTGTGTCTGGAGAGGGACTGTGGCATCCTCCCGGACAGTGCTCCCAGCCCTCCCTCCCCTCATCGCAGGGGCTTTGCCGGAGCCAGTGGGGCTTGAGCCCCTAGGGGAGCAGGTCCAAAGGTGGATTCCAGGTTCGGAACCAGTGCTGTGGACCGAGAGTGGGTACTGCTCTGACGACGTGGGACCAGCTGGTCTGGGAGCACTGACCCTGAGGCACTGCAGGGCGGCTGATGGGAAGTAGCCATGTGTGTGTACATGTGTGCGTATGCATGTGTGTGTGTGCAGTGCATGTATGTAGGAACCAGAGGAGTCCTGTCACTAGAGCACTGTCCCCTGGCACTCATTTCTGCAGTGGGTCCTGGCTTTCCCAGGGTGACGTTGAAGGGAGAATAGTCCCCCATCCTGAGGAACAGGCTGGGGGACAAGTGTCAGTAGTGGCCGTCAGAGGACACTACATCTCAGGTTACACCAGGAACTTTGATGTGGAGCTGGGACCCGGAGAGGGAGAGCCATGGTGGGTGGCAGGGCTCAGGGTGGCACAGTGGCCAACCAGAGAGAGGCAGGCACAGGTGGCCTTGCTCCCCGCAGGTGGCAGCCTCAACGCCCCAGGACAGACTGCCTCTGAGGTCAAAGCCACCCCTCCAGACTTTATGGATTCACCAGAATAGGGGGAGTACAGAAGGGGTAAAAGCCTCCTTCGTAAACAGTCTTGGAATCATTCCGTTTGCATTTTAAAAGAAATCTGACCTTATTTGTAATTCCAGCTGTTTAAATGGTATATATCAGTTTCTTCATTTGTCTTGGTCATCTTTCACATTGAAATCAGATTTTTTTCTGATTGCATAAATAATACACAATGATTTGTAATAATGAGAACTCCAGTCGACCCTTGAGCCAAGTAGGTTTGAACCTCATGGGTCCACTGACACATGGATTTTTTTTTTTCGCTAAATACAGTACAGTACTGTAAATGTATTTTCTCTTCCTTGTGATTTTAATAAGATACTCTTCCCTCTAGCTTACTTTATTGCAAGAATACAATGTATAATAAAACATACAGTATACAAAATATGCGTTAATCAACTGTTTATATTATCAGTAAGGCTTCTGGTCAATAGTAGGCTATTAGTAGTTAGTTTAGGGCAAGTCAAGGCCCTATGTGGATTTTGACTGTGTGGCGTTTGGTGCCTCTAACCCTTGTGTTGTTCAAGGGTCAACTGTATTCATATAAATATCTGAACAAAAAATGTCACCTAGAATGGTAGTGCCCTGAGCTAATCACCATTAACGTTGGTTACCACCTTTTATTCCACCTCCTTATGCATTTATGTACATGCACATATACACATCTGCATAAATGAGAGGGCATTACTAATTTTTTAAATCATCTACACCTTCCCTTCCCATCCCCCTGCCCCCACCCGCAGCCCGCAGGCAGTCCTCGTTCACAATCTGGTGCGTGTCCTTCCTTTCCTCTGGACCCAGACCCGGACAAACGGATACTTTCTTGTTTGTAGCTGCCCACTATTAGTCTTTGTTTTCTAAAACGAGGTCACCTGTTTCCTTGCATCTGGCTCTTCTCTGTCAGCAGCAGGCCTGGAAATCCCTCCGAGGTCACCCAAAAAGGCCTCAGCTGCTCTTCAGTGGCTACTGTATATTCCGTGGATGCCAGTTACGTGAAGGTGAAATTTCTTCACCCACTTTCCCCAAGGAGTCTGCTCCTTGCAGAAGCAGAAGAAATCGCGGTCCACGGGGAAGGCAGGGAGGTGCAGTGGGAGACCAGGAGTCATGGAGGCTGAGAACCCAGTTTCCTCAGTACTTGGTAAGCATAAACGAGGGAGACTGTGGGAAACAAGCGTTTTAAATAATGATGGTGTGGATGCTCGGCTGCCTTGGACAATGACTGCTATTTGCATGTATACATTTCGACTTTCTCATAGACTTTGTTTTTTTCCCCTAAGTTTACCTTTTCAATAAATTATGCCTTCCTATGGTTCAAACTCTCCAAATGTATAAAGGGTACACAGTGAAAAGATTCCTTCCCACTCCGGCCTCCCAGCTGCCCAGCTCCCCACCCCACAGAAGCACCACTAGAGGGTACTTTCCAAATTATAAATAATTTTGGTTTTCTTTGTTCCATTTACTCATCCTACCGGAGAACAGTAGGTGGTAGAACAGTTATCACTGTGTTACAAACGAGGAAGCGGAGACTGCAAGATTCAGACACTTGAATCTGACGGCGACAGATTTGAGTCCAACGTCGATGGGGACTCCCACCTGTCAGACCCAGACCCACTCGGCTGAGCCACTGTGTGGCTCAATGAAAGGAAACCAATCATAAATCCTCGTCCAGAGTGAGTGCCCCTCTCGTCCACTGATTTATCACTTTAGCAAGCCTGGATTTTTCTCCCCAGAGGCTTTTCATTTTTATTTTTTCCTACTGCAGAGCAGAGTGGATTCCCTGAGCAGTGGGATGTGACCAAGCCAAACACTGTCCCACCTACGTTCTTGCAGCATCTGGAGCTTCTAGAGAAAGCGGTGCTTGTGCAGCTGGGCCCCTTGTGCCTTCTCTCTATCTGCCTGGTGTCTGCCCTGAGGGCCTCAAGACAGAGGCTGTCTGTTTCTGCGTCTGTTTTGCTACCTCTGCCGAGAAGCCTTTCCCAATATGCTTGATAATCCCTGATGCTCAGTTGAGAAAGATCCCTAGGCTTCCATGGGCTCCATCAACCTGAGCCTCACCACTATGAGACAGGCATGAGGAATCCGAGGCTCAGAGAGACCAAGTGACCCACCCAGGACTCCCCGGCAGGCAAGTGGCCCCACTAGGACCGACACCAATGTATTCTCAGGCCAGTTCCCATGCTTGGTCTACTGTACTGGGCCACCTGTATATATTACTTGTGCCCTTTGCTTCTGCCTCTGGTGCACAGGCAGTACGATACAGAGGTTAAGGTCGTGGGTTTGGGGATTAGCAGATGGCTGACTTTGGCACTTGCCAGCTCTATAATTCAGGACATGTTCCCTATTTCTCTAAACCTTGGCCAGCCAAAAAGTGGAGACAATGAGCTTCGACTCCGAAGGTTCCAGAAAGAAAATGAGACCATGCACATAGCATACTCATCGCAGGGCTTGGTTGGATGGGAGCAGTGGAGGCTTTCTATGATGATTTTAAAAACTGACTCATTAGTTCCAGTTCTCCTCCCTTGCTCCCAGCAGACAGAGGCCTCAACCCACCAATCTTAGAACACAGAGCAGTGTTTTGCACAGAATGGCTGACATTTTGAGCTGGGACTCAAAAGGTGACAAGTTGAACAAACAAGGGAGAGGCTGCCAAGGCCAGCAGGTGTGAGGGTGCTGGCATTTTCTCTGAATGATGGCTCTTCCCATGTGCTTGGACTTCACGAGTGGCTGGAGGGGGTGCGGAGAGAGAGAGAAGCCTGGAGAAGTAAAGAGGAAACAGATCCATACCAGGGGGGTAAAATGGAGAACAAAATTACCTCATGGCCTAGCGGGTCCATGATGGGGATCAAACCAGACCTCCACGTCTAAGATTATTTTAGGCAAGAGGGAAAAGAAATAGAACTTCCTGGGTACCTCCAGCTACCCTGCAACTGATGGGCAGCAAGAACAGAATTTTTGTTGTTGGAAAAACTCATCTGTTTCTCTCCCCATTTGCAAGTTTCCCATCTGGAACCCTCTGATTTCCCTAGATTTACCAATCTACCCTTTCCACTGCTAGCATAATTCCAGATAAAGATGATCTCTTATGAATTTGGAAGTAGGAACACTTAGGAACATTCAGTTGTAAAATCAGATAGGTTTTGGTTATTGAGGTGAAATGTCACACTAAAACAACCCAAAACAAGGAAACAAACAAAAGCAGCCTCAGCTTCAACTGTCTGCAACAGAGCTACACAAACGTTTACGTTTCTTCCTAAAGCCACGGGAGGGAAGTTCTCTAAAGTTTATAGTGAACAAGAGGTTGTACTTAGAAAATGACAGCACGGTGCCCATAATTTCTAATCTCACGTAGAGACCAGGTCACCCGCACTTGCTTTGTTGAATATGCCATGTTCGTCAGGTTACTCTCATGCAGGTAAAAATGTTTCTAGGCATAACCTAGTTTCCCCAGGTCTTACCAACCTGCGGGTAGTCTCAGGGTTACCCTGAACCACTAATAACTCGGTTTCTTCAGTCTATGTCTATGACAGACAGAATAACGTTCCCCCCTAGAGGTCTACATCCTGATCCCCAGAACCTGTGACTATGTCAGGTGACATGGCCAAGGGGATTCAAGGTTGAGGATGAAATTGAGATTGTTGATCAGCTGACCTGAACATAAGGGGATAATCCAGGTAGGCCCAACATAATCACAAGGGTCTTGATAGGAGGGAGACAGGAGCGTCAGAGCTGAAGGGCATGCAATAATGGTATCAGAGGCCTGAAGAATGTGGCTGCAAGCCAAGGGATGTGGGTGGCTTCTAGGAGATGGGAAAAAGCAAGGAAAAAAGGATTCTCCCCTGCACTCTCTAGAAAGGAACACAGCCCTGCTGACACCTCGATTTCAGCCCCAGAGACCTTCTGGCCTCCAGATCTGTACAATAACAAATCTGTGTTATTTTAAGCTGCCCATTTTCCGGTGATCTGTTGCAGCAGAAATGGGAAACGAATATAATGCCCTTCCTTGCTGATGGAGTTGCTGAGCCCTTTCCACCCACTGCAAGTCTCATGCATCTTCTGCACCGACGTCCCTGGGCTGACTCCAGTAACTCACCAACACGTCTCCCGCGTGCTTCACTTTCAGCTCCTGTGGTGATGTGTGATGCCTGCATTGCCTTTGGCCATGCTTTGTCACTGCGGCAGGGATCCTCTGGGAGCACCCAGGCCCGTCCCCAGGGGATCATCTTACAGGCCACCCAGAGCATCACACACTGGGGTTTCCAAAGTGGCACTGTCCCCGCTGTCGTCACTTCAAACCCCACCATTGTCTACGAAGGAACTGGAAAAAGACTACTTCTCCCACTCCATGCTTCGCTCGGTCGTCTGGTCTCAAGGGACTGCTCCTGTGTTCCCGTGCAGCACAGGCAGCCGGCGTCCCATGTCCTCCAGGGAAGGAGTGGGATCTGTCCATCTGCTCTCCCGGAGGCTCTTGCTGTGACCTGCCCCACTCCTTTGGCCAGATAACGTCACATACACAAACCTGACTTTCCCCCACATCCATTCTCACCAGAAGTGACAGATACACTTTCATCCCTGCTAAGCCACAGGGATGCCCTTCCACGGCCACAGAAGAGCTTTAGAGTTTTACTTGCCCCACGCTGCTCCCTAACCCATGTTTCTAGAATCTTCACTCCCTCCACAGTGACCTCAGCCACCGTGAGGGTTTTAGGACCTTGGCTGGCCAGTAGGGAAGAGCCATGGAAATGCTTTACTCTGGAGACGGTGGATCCCATCCTCCCACTTCTCATTGGCAGCTGGGCATGCCGAGCGGTGGGGCGTCAGCACCTGGTGCCCCCCTCCCACCCGTGTGCCCTCAAAGACTTATTTGCCAAGCAGCCTCTTTCGGGGAGGGTCGAGGATGTGGTAAAAACTCAATGCCATCCCCCTCCCCCCGCCCCATTATACCACTCCCCACTAACCTCACCTGCAAAGCCATTCACCCCTCATCCCTGACGGACCTCAGGAGCAGGCCAGGGTGACCAGGCCCCATCCCACGCCCAGGCTCTCTGGCCCCAGGTGCCTGCTTTGGCTGACAGAGCCGTCTGGGGCGAAGAGGAGGGGTCTCCTGCAAGCTGGGCCCACCAATCAGACCCCGTCTCCGCAGCTGAGTCTCTTGTGGAGCTCATTTGCATAATTTGGTTCAATATTTACTGAGCCAACCTCATTTTCTGGGCTGTCTCCATGGCCGACAGCTGGGAAGGCTGCAATTACGGCATTACCCGCGCGCAGGGAAGCCACCGCGAGCGCACACTGAGAGGAGGTTTCCAAACACACGCAGCCCTCGGGGAGCCCCCGCCGTGGGCGACCCCAGCCCCGCAGCTGGAACTCTGCCTGGGCCCCAGCTGCGAGCCAGGCTGCATCCAGACGCAGCTGACAACCACAGCAACGGCAGCAGTAACAGTACCGGGTGGGGAAAGTCGGAAAGTCGCTTCTCCAGGTCCGCCCCTCCTCCGGGACACACGGGGAGCCAGGGAAGGAAGGGAAGGATCTGAGAGCTCTCCAGGCCCCTGGAATGCAGAGTCATTTAAAGCAGAGGCCTGATGTGGTCACGCCCCAGCACCTAGAAGTGTCAGAACATGGGAGGCTTTCAAATAAATAGGCTGATTCCTGCTTCTTGAGGGATGGAACATATTTGAGGCTTAGTTTAGACAGCCATTAAATGTGGATAAAAATAGCTATGCCAGGGGCGCCTGGGTGGCTCAGTCGGTTAAGCCTCTGAGTCTTGATTTGGTTTCAGGGTCGGGACTGATCCCCCCGGGTGTGGAGCCTGCCTAAGATTCTCCCTCTGCCCCTCCCCCCACGTACCCCTTCTCTCTCTAAAAAAAAAGAAGAAAAGAAAAAAAAATAGCCATCCCAGTTTGGTGATGATTAAATGAGAAAATATTAGTACACCTGCCTAAAATTCTAGGTAACAAACAATAGGAGCTCCATAAAGGGCTGTAGACTTCATGAACTCATCCCTTTTCCAGCTATACTGACCATGGGAATCCACCCAGACAGACAATAGTTTCCTACAGATTACTTGTGTCCCCTGATATAATAAAATGATTTTTAAAAATAATAACACTAACCACGTTTTAGCACGCTTTGCCATTTGCAATGCACCTCTCCAATAATGATCTCATTTGATTCTCTCTAAACATCCACGTAAATTACGTGATAACTAATATTAGTTGAGAGCATGTCGATGCCAGACACAGCTCGAGATGCTTTGTCTTTATTGATCCCCTTCATCTTCACAAGAGCCCTAAAAACGAGGTGTTCTTCTCCCCTTGGTACAGATGAGGGAGCTGAGGACTGGGAGTTTAAGTAACGACAGTGGTCACACAGCAGGTAAACAGAAGAGCCCCAAATCATCGGGCTCGGTGTGCCCTCTTTAATCACTAAGCAAGATGCTGTTCTTGTTGGTTCCATGAGAACACTGGACGTGGAATCACGCAAAAGTCTCTCAAGTAAGTGGTAAGGGGCAGAGGTGGGAGTGGAGGGCAATAAACCGGATCTTTTCCGATTCCCTAGCCAGCAAACTCGGTCTCTCTCTGTCATTCCAGAGCAGAAAGGTCATGTGCTTTCAGTGGGCAGCTGCCCGTGGGGCTCAGGACCCAGAGCAAACACACGACAGGGAGCTGTGTGGTCTATGAGGTGGCCGTGTGGTGTGGGGGCAAGAACAGGGATCCCCTGCTTCACTCTTCACACCAAACCTGCAGGGCCAGGGAGCCTGGGTGGTGGGCAGGTCAGAGAGCAGGGGGAACAAGCAGGGAGCTGGGGGCGAGCAGAGCTGAGCCTGGAGAAGCTCCGGGAGCCCCGAGAGGGCACCCACCTCCAGACACACAGGAGAGCACCAGGAAATGTCTGATGGGCGAAATCAAAACAAGCACATGACTGAGCCCAGGTGGGAGTTTTCTCCACACGCCAGCAGAGAGGAGACACAGAGAAAACAGTGAGCCAGTCAGCAGGCCACATTCTGGGGCTGCCCACACACACCTGGGGCGGTGAGCGGCACCTGAGGGGTTTATAGCCACGAAAGCCTTTGTGGGAACAGCAGGCAGTGAGGCGGACAGGTCAAAAGTTTACACCGGAGAGTCTAAATCTGTGGGACGCTAAATGCAAGGTAGTATCTTGGTTTGATTTCGGAACAGTAAAAGGATATTAGTGGAAAGCCACATAAAGCCTGTGGTTTGGTTAATGGTAATACACCAGGGTTAATTTCTCAGTTGTGACAAGTGTAGCACGTTTGTGCAAGACGTTCACATCAGGGGACACTGGGTGAAGGATGTGCCAGAGATCTCTGCACTACCTATTCCTGACCATTTTAAATTCCAAAAGAATTTTATTAAACTTTTTTCTTTACATCTCCAGATGGAATCTCAATTCCGTCCCATGCTATGCAATCTTGACCGAGTCATTTAAGCACTCCATGAATGTTGACTATTATAATCATCATTGAGTCTGCTTTCAAGTGTAAACTGTGTTCCAGGGTTGTGGTAGACACGGGGACGGCTCCCAGCGCCCCCTTCATGGAAGGACTTGCTGCTCAGCTTCAGAGAGCAGCCCTTCCTGACGTATGTCCTCCCCAGGGCAGAGTGAGGTGGGGAGGGGTGCTGTAAAGACTCCCCCATTTCAGCCAGATGGGGACAGCTCTGCCCAGCGACCCTTGCTCCGGGCCCCAGGGGACCAGCCGAGGCTTTGTCAGGCCTGCATCACAGGTGACTTCCCTTGCCCAGTTCCTCACAGGCATTGATCCTTGATCCACATCTTGCCCCCACCCCCATCCAAACCCCATTTCCTTGTTTATTTGCTAAGAACCTTACCTGAAGCAGCTGGTGCTGGGAGTGGTCCAAGAAAGCAGGTGGTTAGATGGGGGCTTGGGAGCTGTGCTAACTGTTCTCAGCTGGTAAGGAGGGCCCCATCCCTGGTGGGGGGTGAAGCACAGGCGGGCCCTAACAAGGTGAAAACTTGTAGCAGGGGGAGGGGCCTGGGTGGCGCAGTCAGTTAAGCGTCTGACTTGGTTTTGGCTCAGCTCATGATCTCAGGGTGCTGGGATCGAGCCCTGTGTCGGGCTTCGCGCTTAGTGAGGGGTCTCCTTAAGACTCTCTGCCCCTCCCCACCGCACTCTGTCTCTCCCTCTCAAATAAATAAATCTTAAACCCCAAACTGTAGCAGTGCTGAGTTGGATGCCGTTAACTATGGGTGGAGTGTGTTAGCTGGTAGTGAATGCATCAGGTATTTGAGATTTGGGGGTTGGGTGGGGGGTGAGTAACAGTGGCTCTAAAGATCACAGTAGTAGACGGCCATGGCAAACACTATGGATGCCCCTACAGAAAGATACTGAACAGCTGAGCCCTAGATTCAGGAATGGAAGGCACAGGGCCTCTTTAATTGCATCCAAGGAAACTTGCATCTTTCAAAGAGGGAAGGCGGAATCAATTCAGAACAACTCTGAAATAGTCCGAGTGGCTAAACTTCAAAGACAGTTGACTGCCCAACCAGGGCAAGTCTGTTAGGCCAAAGTATCCTGGGATCCTGGTGGATGAGTTAGGAACATCTGGGTGGATGTCTCTGAATGCTTCAATCCCCCAGACTCCTCTGAACCTTCTGAACCAGAAGCATGGTCCAGCCGTCCTCTCCCCTCAAGACAATACTGAGGCCTCTACTTGCAAGGCAACATGTGCCCCCCTACTCTCCAGGGCTCGCTTCAACCTCCTCTTCCCCCTCTGGAATCTCCTTTATGAAACCTTTACCTTCCCTGAGATTAAAAGAATGTTCACATTCCTTTCTCCCCAAAATCAATACAGCTTTTATGGCATCTTTAAGATATCACAAATAAGTCTGAAAAATCATCCGGCATCTTGCTGTTTCTGTAGTTAGATGACTTAGATCTTATTCATCAGTCTGCTGAACTGTTTCTTTTCAGAAATAGAGATACCATCCCAAACTTTTCTGATATCCTTTTTTTAAACTGCTGTGATGTGCTGAATCAAAGCAGCTGAGTTTCATAAGTTCAATGTCATTTCCTTCAAGAATTAACTCATCTTTCTGGGCTTGAGAAACTGAACAAGCAACACCTGGCCTCATCTGAACCCTGTGGACATATTTCAACAGGAGAACCATGTTCCTGAATACCAACGTTGTTGGAGAAGTGGGCATTCACAGTCCTCATCAGGTAAGGGAAGCCCAGTATAATGCGCCCTTGATCATGTTCTGTACATGACTACAGATAGTGAGAACAGCAGCCAGTTCTTTTCTTTTTCCCACCATTTGTCAGCTAGGAGCCTCTTCTTTTTCTTTCTAAGGAGACTGAGCTCTACATCAATGTGATTGAAGTCCGTTCTCAGGGCTCCTTTGGGGCCCTTAGCGATAACAGTGTATCCCTTTAAAGTGATGTTGACATTTTCTGGAATGTAGACAGTCTGATTGCTGAGAATGGTCTTCATTCTTGCAGTAGATTTGGCAAAGAGAGCTGTTTATATTCCTATTATCAGTTTATTTATTTCCAGCATCCAAAAGCTTTTTAATAACAAGGGAGGATCTGAGGTTAGTTTTTGTAGCCACAGTGGGCCAGTTGGCCTCTGGTGCACTTGGACTTCTGATCCTTGGAGCACTCATAGGGGTTGTTGGGGTTGTGTAGGGTTCACAGGGCCTTGTTGAAATGCCTGTGCACCTCTGGGCCCTTTCGAGGATCAGAGAACAGGATGGTGCCACAGCCCCCAACTCATAGGGATTGTTGGGGTTGTGTAGGGTTTACAGGGCCTTGTTGAAATGCCTGTGCACCTCTGGGCCCTTTCGAGGATCAGAGAACAGGATGGTGCCACAGCCCCCCAACTGGTTGAAGGTGACAGTCTTGTTCCTGGCCTTGGTGTGGCTCATGTGCAGTGCACACACCTTTAATTCGGGGACTTCTGGGACACGCACATCATCCATTACAGTTCCTACAAGCACAGTTGTTTTGTCTTCCTGGCAGCAAGCTCCATCTGCTCGGGCATCTAGGAAAGGAACAGAGGCTACCATTAGTGCAGCTCGTGAACACCCTCTTCAGCACAAATTGGTTGAAGGTAGACATGGTTTGTCCAGCCAGAGATCTGTACAGATTTACCAACAGCCTTGGTAGATGTCCTGGCTCTTGGGCTCCTGGTGCCAAAACTTTCGGTCCCTGTTCTTATGGATGTCACCTCCCGTGATGGTTTATGTCACTTCCCATGATGATTTATGTCACCTCCCATGATGGTTTATGTCACCTCCTGTGATGGTGCCTCCTGCTCAGCCAGGTCCTTAAAGTCCTTTTATGAGTTTCTAGAGTTTTACGTTTCACATTTAGGTCTTTAGTCAACCAAAGATAGCCAAAGACACACACACATAAAAAGGTACCTTTACTTTTGTCTGGATGGAAGCCAGCTTCCCCAACACCATTCACTACAGATTCTATCCTATGTCCATTCGTTCTTGATGTCACTTCTTTCATACAACAAGCTCTCAGGTATTGTTACATCTGTTTCACAATGTTACATTTTCTTCCATTTTTTGCTTTGTCCCCTGCCTCCTTCTTTGGCTATGGCTTTGTACTATGTCTTCCTTGTTTGTGAGTGAGGGGAGCATGAGTGATAATTATTATCATTCCGGATGAAGACACTCAAGCTCAGACAATCTAAGCGACTTGTCCAAGAGCACATGACTAATAAGTGGCCGAACCAGGATTTGAACCCATGTCTGCGTTATTTAAAAAACTGGGCTCTTGCCACTCTTCCAGGCTGTCCTCTTTTCCCGGGGAAGGAGAAGAGGTTCGGAGGGTACTTCGATTACATTGGCTTCATGCTTCTGGCATCAAAGGAGGTCATGTTTCTTCCCAGAAGGAACTGACATTTCTTTTTGGCTCCTGGAACCAAAGGGAGAAGCCACATTCTCTGCCGCTATTGCCTTATCCTTGGGAGCACCCAGCAGGGTGGAGAGAAGCAGCCATGAGCTCAGGGCCCAGAGAAACAGCCCTCCAGGGAGTGGGCTTCGTGCTTCCTGGACTGTGGCTGCAAGCGAGGGCTGAGAAACCGCAAATTATCTTTATCTTTTTGAAAATAGATCAGACCGTATCTGTCTCCCCAGCTAAAAACAAAATAAAGAAATGACACTACACACCCCCCCGCCACCACCCACCAAGAAAACACAGAACCCACCGCGTCTCTGCGATGAAGCAATAGGCTGCAGACTTTTTTGTGTTTCTGTTTCTTTTTAGCCAATAAATCTCTTTTTTTTCTATAATAAAATCATATGCAGGAGCCCCAAATGAAAAGCAACTAAGTGCGGCTTTATGAAAGCACAGCTTTTATTTTATTTTACTTAATTTAATTTAATTTGCTTGTTTATTTTTGGTGCAAAAAGGTCACTTTATTAAAGCACGGGGCCAGCACCTATTGGCAGAAAGAGCTGCCTAAAGTGTACCTTTTAGAGTCTAAAGTGGAGCTCTCTTCAGTTTCCTCCTGTTCCTAACGCCCCGTAGGTGTTCAGTAAGTGTGTATGGATTTGATGAAGTAGGCTTGGGGGCCTGTCCATGGAACCCACTGGGCATCCACTGACCTTGAAGTCAAGCAGGAGCCTCCACGATGACACTTAAAAGCTTAACTTTGGCCTTGTCCTAACTTAACGTCCCATGTCCTAGACCGACACCAGAGCCATGCTCACCAGCTCACCGTTCCCAAATACGCCTGGTCCTTTCTTATACCTGTGCCTTTGCAAAAGCAGTTCTCTCAACCTGGAGTGTCTTTTCTTCCCATATCTCCTGTTGTGTGAACCACCAAACCTTTGTGATCCAGCTCACACATCTCCTACTCCATGAAGCCTTGCTTGATTTCTTGCCCCCTGCCCTGGAAGCCCCATCTTTGTGCTGATTGTGCACCTGCTATTGTACTTGTGGCTGGTAGAGCTCTGTCCCAGAACTCCTCAGGACAGGGTTCAGGCTCTTTGTCCCCATCATCAGTCTAGCATTCAGTCTCTTGGTGCTCAACAAATTTAATGCGAATAAATAAATGAAGACGTGAATCAATACATGAATCTGGAGACACTAGTCAACCCACTAGAGGTCTCCCATGGGAGGATCGAGCCTGGGACAGCTCTCCCAGAAAGATCAACAGGGGTCAACACCCAGCAATGTGTGGCAAGCCCCAAGAATGTGGCTGTAGCTATGTCACAGGCTGGGAGGGGTAGGAAACATTGAGGCTGGTCTCCTACCATCCATAGCTGTGAAGTGGCAGCCAGTCAAGTGTCAGTTCTTGCAAGGGTAGGGGTCTCTTCCTGCCTGAGGACTTCTCTCTTCCAGCACCCACACTTCCCTCTCTGTTCTTCCCAGACCTGGGCCTTAGAGAAATCACTCCTACCTCCATAGCCTCTGGACTGCCCTGGGGAAGAGCCCCTTCCTCATTCTAAGTCCTGAGTTTCCTTTGGAGTCTTGTAGTTGGCTGTTCATAGGCAGATGCCAACAGCCCCTTTCATCCTGGAGAACTTCCTGAGGCTCCTTCCCAGATAGTGATCCTTCTGGAGGGAGGTCTGGAGGTCTTGGGTCCTGCCTTATTAATCATTCTGTCTGCTGGCCCATGGGGGTGCTTTGTGCTAGGCTTTGTCTTAGAGGCTCAATGAATATTAACTACCCAGCAGATCTGTGGAAACACAGAAAGATCAGCAAAACCATCGACAAGCTCTAGCCAGCCCTGGAGCAGGGACAGAACCACGAGGAGCTTCACTCCAATGGGAGATGATGGTAAACAGACAGTGACATTGTGGTCGGCTGTGTACGTGGATATGCTTTCAGTAAGCACCTACTTGATGCCAGACATTAGTTGCTATCACGCGTGGCAATGTCATGCTCATCAGATTGTTGAAGAGCACGTATAAAGTTCCCCATTTTTTAGATGAGGAAACTAAGGCTTACAGAAGTAAAATGACTCACCCAAAGTTTCGCAGTTAAATGAATATCAGAGCAGCTGTCAGAACCCACATCCCTCTGCTGTAGGAACCTGCAAATAAAAGCCATTCCCTGGTTGGTTTGTTTGGTTTTTTTCATGGGGGGAGGGAAGCATCAGGGAAGCTGTCATGGGTGTGATCCCTACCCTGAGCCTTGAAATCCCTGAACATTGGTTCATTTATTCAACCAAAATGTACTGAGCACCTATTAGATGCCAGGCACTAAGGGTACTTAGAATAAGATACAGACCTTCCCTGAAGGAGCACCGAGTCTAGTGATGGAAAAAAAAAAAAATCAGACAAAGCTTGTGTCAGCGGCAAGTGTGACAGGAGAGTCCACAGGACGCTATCCATCCAGTATGGGGGAACATGGGAAGCTCCTACGACAGTGTGGGGCATTGTGGGAAACTCCTGGTCCAGGGTGGAGGATCACGGGAGACTCTCCAGCCAGTGTGGCATCATGAGAAATTCCTGGTCCGGTGCAGGAGCACTTGTGAGGCTTGGGGTGGAGATGGGGGTGGATATCTGGGCTGAATCTAGAAGGCTGAGTGGGAGAGCAAGGGGAGGAAGTGCCCAGGAAGACCCTAGAGCAGTGTGTGCAAAGGTCTGGAGGCCAGGCCTTTTCCGTAGGCCCTGAGAACAGAGTGACAGCCATCGGTGTATGTGTGTATGTTCCCAGCACACAGTGGGAAATTGATGAGGCCCCAGTCAATTCCTGGGGTTCATGCCAGTCCAACATTGCTCAGAATTGCATTGTGTAGTTTGAGATGATTAGTTTCGTGAAGTCGTAAAGAAAGGGACACAAAAAGGTTGTAAAAGCATCCCAGGCCACAGGAAAAGAAGAATGGCCCTTTGGAAATGTTGTTGGTTCTTTTCTTCCAGGCACCTTCCTCTGCGTGGGGGCTCTAGGGCCCTCTGCTTGAGGAATCCACACAGTCACGCGAGGGCCGTTCCACCTCCAGTTGGAAGGTGGCTCCTGGACTGGGTCAGGGACAGACACAAGGAGCAGGGAGCTTCAGGTGATTTTAGCCCCTCGGAGGGGCCAGAAGACGCAGCACTCTGGCTGCACCATCTCTGGATGGGTTCTGAGGGCGAACAGGATGATTTTTCTTTCTTCTTTTTTAAAAAAGATTTTATTTATTTATTTGACAGAGAGAAACAGAGAGCACAAGCAGGGGGAGCAGCAGAGGGTGAAGCAGACTCCCCGCTGAGCAAGGAGCTGATGCAGGACTCGATCCTAGGACCCTGGGATCATGACCTGAGCCAAACGCAGACGCTTAACTGACTGAGCCACCCAGGCATCTCCAGGCTGATTTTTCTAAACAGAGGGGCTTCTCCACTGACCCCGCTCCATGTACAGTAACACACATCGAAGGAAAAAAAAAAACCCATCCAACTTAAAATCCGTGAGCTTTCCGTGTGCCTTTCCCTCCAGCCATGTCATAGGAGGGCAAAGGTCCAAGAGCACCTCAGAAGAAGAAAACCGCACTGTCTCCCCACCCCCAACACTTGCATAGACAGAAAATTGGCATAAAAGGGGACTCGGGGGTGGCCTGGAGCCGGAGTGAGCTTCCGTTCTCCCTCGGCTATGTTCTAATGAGAACTTGGCAGATGGCTTGCTCTCTCTGAGTCTCGGCTTCCTCGTCTGCCAGGCCGTTCTCGATGAGGACTCAATGAGTCAGTGCAGATAAAGCTTAGTGCCCACGGTCCTGCCTGTAGGGCTGGTTCCCTTCCCTCCATTCCCCTGCACGGCGTGGGCAATAGAAGTCCAGAAGGGCTGGGTTTTCTAGGCTGGCCTCTTCCCTTCCTCCCTCTGGATGGATCCCCCACAGCTCGCTTCGAGACTCCTTCATGACCCAGAGGTGCTGCTGCTTCCTCACCCGCCTGGCGCGCCCCACTTTGCCCTCCCAGCTGAAACCCCGCGTGGCTCTCCGTCACCACAAGGGGGCATGTCAGGGCACGGTGGAGGGCATTCACCTTTCCAGCCTATTCTCTGTTGGATCTGGCATTCATCCCCCCATCACTCACCTGGGCTTTTCATTTTACTTTTCCTTTACAACATCAGACCCGCCCTTCTGCCACCCCAACCCCACAGCCCAGGCTTCAAAGCACAATTCCTAACAGTTCCCTTATTAGCCGTGGGTGCTGAGCTCCTACTGCCACTGATGGGTATGGCAAGTTTTGCTTTTGGCTTTGACACAATATCCAAAAAGCAAATGTGCTAATAAATAATTATGCTCAGATAGGCACCTTTTGTGTTTCATGATCAGAGAGTGGAACAAGGGGGCAGTCCTCTGCTGCCTCCTGGGCAGGAAAGCCTTTGCAAAGCATGGAACAGTGAAGTGGGTTTTGCAGGTTGAATAGGAGTTCCCACGAGGCGAGAGGAACATGGGAGAATTTCTAAGTGGAGAGAGAGCTCAGCAGATGTAAAGGTGTAGAAGTGTGGAAAGGCGTGGGTAATGAGGTCCTGCTGTCTGTGGTAGAGAGGGAAGGAGACAAGGTGGAGGTGTAAATTAGAGCAGCCCATTCTGAAAAGCATGTGCAAAGTCAAGCAGAAGACTTTCACCCTTGTTATCCTGAAAGTAGGAATGGTGGGCAGTAGGGCAGAGGGGCGTCAGAAAGTTCCAGGTGTCTGATAGCCCAACTGTGTCTCCAGGAGTCAAAAAGCAACACTTCACTGGGCCCCAGACACCTTCCCAGTGTTTTCTGGGTCACTTACGTGGTCAAAAGTGGAAAAACTATCACCGAGAGCAGTTCTTAAACTCCCTGTTCTTAGGACCTCTTTTCCCTCTTAAAAATTGTTGAGAAGCCCAAGATTTTTTGTTTGTGTGGGTTCTATCAGTATGTATTTGATCAGAAATTAAAGTTGAGAAATCAAAAAAATATTAAGAGAAACCCACACGTCAAAATTTTTAAAAAGTCTTCATGAAAAATAATTACTTTTAAACAATTAGTGAGAATGGTGTTGTGTTTGGTTTTCGCAAACCTCCTTGCGGTCTGGCTCAAGAGGCCGGCTGGATGGCCACCTCCACTCCTTCTGTCTGTGGTACGGTCACAGGTCACACAGCCTCTGGCAGACACCACTGTATGCCTCTGCGAGTGGGAGTGCAAGCAGCAAGCAGAGTCTTAGGGTTATTCTAGAAGTACTCCTGACCTCATAGACGCCCCCTGTGAGTGGCCCACAAGCTACACGTTAAAAACTGTTGGGCCAGTTCACCAAGCAGGTGAACTAAGGAGCGGAGAGCTGTCTGAACGGCTAGGAGGAATCAAAACAAAACAACACAAAACAATGTCACAGGAAGAACAGATCTAACTCTTGGACGCAAAGAGGAAGAGACGAATGTGAGGCAGCGTCAACCAGGGTGATTTGAGAGCCAACGGGCATTGGTGTGCCTCCTGGCTCTGCCACGTTGGCCTGATTGACCTCAGTTGGCCCATCTGTAAAATGGCAACAGTGCTAGTACAAAGAAAGCGCTCAGCACAGGGTAAGACACCTGGACTTGTTAACTCTCTCCTTTGGGGCCGGAATAGGACTTTGTAAAAACAGCATTTGTCCAGGAGCTAGGAAATACATGTGAGTTTGTGGTAGGCTGCTTTTGCTTTTGTAACATGGATCAGATGTGGACTCCAAATGAATGGAAACCTTGAAAACTCTGGCATGTTAGCATAGCTGCTATGGTGTGATGCGGCTGTTGTAAACAAGTTATGTCAAATTCAGGCTGCATTAATAGAGGTATCATGCACAGAACAAGGGAGATGAGAGCTCCTCCTGGAGTTCATACTGCTCAGACCCTCCCTGAAGTATTTTGTTCATCAGGATGGGGAAGGGACTTGCCATAATTCATTTCCAAGCGAAGGTTTTTTTCAGCATGCACAAGACTTGGCCAGAGGGTGAGGGGTGGTCAGGGAGAGACAATCACTTTTAAAGACCTGAAAGTTCGACAGTGACCCGCAGAAGTAACTAGAGCCTGAGTGTGGCCTATGCTGGGAAGCAGAGGGGTTTGACGACCACTGGAGTGTCTGGAAGCTAAGGAGCCTGAGCTGGCAGTGAGCGCCACATCACTGGAAGTATTCAAGTGGAGGCTGGAGGTCAAGCACGAGGGAGGCACTGTGCTTGATCACTGGATGACACTCGCAGACCCCGTCCAAATCTGAGTTCCTGTGCCTCTGGCAGGTTGGAGAGACTGTCAGAGGAAATGGTAAGAGAAAATGGAGAAGAGAGTCCCTCGGGAGGCTGAGAGGAGCAGTCGCCACTTTGTCGGGCAGGCTGGCTGCATTCTCTGCCAAATCTGATGTGGAGACGAGAGGCACCTACCTGCCAACTGCTCGGCCCAGTGACTGACCGGAGAGAATTAAGCATCGCTCAGGAACAGTTCATAAAAATCAACACTTTCCGTGCCTGAAATGGCAGGTGTTTGAGCTGTGTTGCCCCGCCGAGGAGGAAGCCCGCCGACCTCGTGTATGCCCGCCAACCTCGTGTATGCAGTGAGAACACTAAAGCCGGAGGACAAAGGCACCGAATCAGACGCACTCAGCGCTACCAGAAATAACTCCGCCTAGCTCAGTCCTCTCGTGGCCACCGTCTCATCGCTGGAGAAAGGTGGATTCTTCCAGACTGCAGAATGGGCAGTCAGCGCCCACGTCGGAACACAGGCCTGGCAGTGGTGAAGGTGCCCTCCCACCTAGCCTCTCACTCGAGGCACGTTCGATTGGATGGGTGAGGAAAGCAGACACACAGGGAGAGAGGCAAAGCTGATGTCACACAGCTGGTGTGGGTGTGAAGGCAGAACTCCAGGCCTGATTAGTCCAGGTCCTGACCCCCAAGCCCCTGTGACCTGGCCCTGGCCTGGGATGCTCGGGAGTGCAGCTGTTGGTCTGCTCTCCACCTAAGTCTCAGATGGAGACTCATCTGGAATGTGTCACCGGTTGCTGCCATGTCTACAAGCAGCCAGCTCACTGGATTACATCAGGTCTCCCAGAATCTGCTGCAAAGGTCCCTGGGGTGAGGACACAAAAACAGAGCAGCCTTCAGGATACTGTTCATTGTCCCTCAACTTCTTAGCTTTTAGAACAGAAGGGGTGGCAGAAAGCACAAGAGGGCCCAGAGCCCTGGGAGAGACGACTGACGTCCCAACTATGTGTTCACGGCCCCTACATATCTCATTTTGACTGGGCATCTCCTTTGGTCTAGCCCTTCACCAGGTTCTGGGGACACAGAGACGAGAGGCACAGGTTTCCAGGAAGAGGGGCCTTGTATATTTTGGGCTATATATTTGCTGAATGTATGAATCAGAGAAGCAGCCCTGTGCCAAGACAGAGACGGGACAGACACCAGTTCTTGGAGACCCCAAAGAGCCCAGTGTGTGGGCTGTGTTCCCCTCCCCCAGCCGGCCCCTCCTGCAGGCTCCCTTAGCATTACCAGCACCTAAAACGAACATGGGTCCCAAGTAGAAGCAACTGGGAAAACTCACCCAGCATTGAAACTCCATGTGCTAAGAGATCCCAGGGCATTTGGAGATTGATCTGGTGGCCCCACAATGGGAACAAATAAGGCCTTCTTCTCCAGTGTAGACAGGTGCTATTACTGGAGTGCTGAATTCAGAACTTACCTAAATATGTTATCACTTCTCTTTAAGTCCAGTGAAAACTAACACTTGAAATATTCATGTTCCAGCTGTGGGAAGAAGCGGCTGCACAGCTGATGGCTTGGCGCTCAAACAAGAAAGGCAGCCCGAGCGCCTAAGGAGACGTTACACACTGAGCATGATGAGAGCCAAGTTTCCCACTGTCCAAGAAAGCAGTCAGAACCTGGGAAGTGAGAAGCTAGACTGGGCCTTGTGGCGCTGGGCTGGAATGGAAAGTACCAGTGTGAGTACTAGTGTCAGCATTTACATGCAGATACGGAAATACAGACGCAACTGTGTACACACACGCATGTACTTGTTTTCTACGCAGAGACTCCAGTAGTAAGGAACACACCTAGCACCAAGTTGCAGTTTCTAAATACAATCTCCATGGAGGGAACCAGGGCTCCTTCAAGATACGGCGAATTCCAGGGCTGGGGCACAGGGAGGACGAGAGCCTGGAACACAGTATTAAGCCACAAAGTGAGGAAGGACTTGAAAGCGTGATAAGAGCAGGCCAAGCACAGAAGGCAGCTTTCGGTAGGCACACGATGGCCAAAGCTGGGACAATGTGCGCATCAAAACTGCAACAGGAATGGATCACAGACCACTGAACAGGCCAGCGATCTGGGCCCACACCGATGCAGATTCTGAAAGGGCAAAAGAGAACACCAGAATCCAGGAGATTGCTAACTAATAAATGTAGAAGCAATTATGCAATGTGAAAATCACTCAGCAATCATCTTAGTAGTAATTCAGGTTAAGAAACATCAATGATACTAAAACTAATGGGCCAAATTTTCATGAGAAATAGGATATTCTATTTCAAAATACCTTATCATAAAACACTTATAAATCCAAAGGGACAATGAGTAACCGTTCAGTGGAGATGCTGGGCAAACACCGCCTTCCTTGAATAATCAGAGTAAACCAGAAGTGGGACAAGCTGACAACCTGGGTCCCCCTCATGGGGTGCAGTGAAAAAAGCACAGCAGCACTTGCGCATTTCTTCCAAAACCACAGAACTGGAGTCTAGTCATGAGGAAACAACCAAACATAAATTGAGGGCCATTCTAGAAGGCAACGGTCCTGTAATGTTCAAATAAAAAGTTAAGGTCACGAAGACCACGTAAGGACTGAGGAAGATAAGTTGGTGTGTTATCCTGGATCGGGTCCCTTTGCTACAAAGACATTTATTGGGACACACGCACACTGACACGAGTTCGGGGGTGGGGGGTAAATGGGAGCACTTTGTACTGTCCGTGGGACTTTGCAGTGAGTGTGACATTGTTTAGGGGTACAAAGTTATTAATGCTCTTTGCAAAAATGCAAACACGGTCTAAATTTTAACACTGAAGTTAAAGATACGAAAATATTTTATAACTAATAAATTAGTGAAAATATTGAACTTTCCTTTAATTTCCTTAGAACTGGAGACAAAATAAAAATTAGCAAAATTGCTATCAAACCAGCACAGGCGGGCCTAATTGACCAAAAAGAAATTTGAACCCTCCCGTCCCCCACCCCCAACCAAAAAATCCTCCTAAAAGTTACAGGTATCACTCCAGGGTTCATAACATTGTTCAAGAAGACCTCCACCTTAGCTGTTCCAACGCACAGCATCACCAGCCCCAATCATTCTCAATTTGGAGCCAATCACTTTTGAGTAATTAACCACGTATCCTTCTAATCTGCTATTGCAAGCATATTAAAATCCAGACTGCCTTGTAGAACTTACTGCTGAACTTTTAGGAGTTTTGAGACGACTATGGACTTTGTTAAAAGAGATGCAAGCAGTCAGTTCCACTGGCAGTAACCAGCCCTGGGAGACACAGGCTTCCCTGCGAAAGGCCCATCTGGAGAGCTGGCACAAAGGATAAAGCCTCCCAACGTTCTTGTCACAGCAAACGTTAATAGTTGTCCAAAACATCGGGAGGAAAAGACGAGGCTGCCTGCAAGGCAGTCAGGACTGAGAACAAGCAGCTTCCCCAGGTGCTCTGAAGACCACCTCATTGCCTAGGGAAGATTACATGCTCTCAACATCGGTAACTCATGGCAAACCAGCTGGGAGAGGATGAGGGCCTAGGTCAAGAAGAATGGAAAACGAAGTTTAAGTGAGACATGAGCCAGAGGTCTGGGACGGCTATTTTCTCTTCTGTGCTCCTGGAAGACAAGTTCCGCTACACCTGGGAAGAGTCCATTACTAGCTAAATGTTCTGTCATAGAATTTCAAACTCGGTAGCACCAAGCACATGAAGCAAACTTGTCACCACTGATGTTTCTTTGGTCATCCCGGCCTCCCATCTACTGAAAATGCTCCCTGGGGCACCACTGCTTTCCTGACTGAATCATCATGACAGAGAAAGCCTTTTACAGCCAACTTGTCACCACCACCGTCCCTGTGTCCCCCAAGCACTGCTGCAGGGCTTGATCTTTCTCCGAGCAAGCCCAGGCCCTCTCCCCCTGTCTCCTTGCCACTGCCCCTACCATCCTCCTGTTCCCAAACTTCCTACACACTGCTCTGGAGCCTAGCCTGCCACCCAGACAGGTCCAGCAGCTATACCCCTCTCTGCAGTTCTACCCACTCTCTTCTTCCAGCCCTGGTTAAGGTGCTGCCTCCAAGTGTCTCAACTCTGATCTGAGGGCCCAAAGATTCCCAGATGTAGTCACCTGACTGGTTTGTTCTGGCCAATTCATCGCCATGCCAGGTGCTTCTGAGTGCTTAGTGCTGAATGGCATTAATCCGAGTGTAAGAGCAATAGCACAGCAACAGCAATGAGGAAGGTCAAGGTGGTGCTCTCGGCGACCACATACACGTTAGGCGAGCACATACAGCACACATGCTTACTACCACTCCTCTGGAAAGAACCTGTGACAGTCACAAGCAAACCAAACCGAAGGTAAGACCCAAAGTCGGGAGGCCAAGATGCCAAAAAAGTAACAGCATCACACACTTCGATACAGGATGTGTTCCTCACAGTTTAGAACAGTGGTGGCTAACTTTTTCTGGAAAGGGCCAGACAGTAACGATTTGGGCTTTGTAGGCCTCAGTCTCAGCTCCAACTGTTCAACAGCAAACCTCTGTAACACAAAAGCAGCTACAGGCAATATGTAAACAAATAAGCATGGTTGTGTTTCAATTAAACTGTTTTACAGACACTAAAATTTGAATCCTCTTCACATCATAAAATCCTTTTTTGAAAACAAACCCTTAAAAATGTAAAGACTATTCTTAGTTCACGGCACTGAAGTTTGCCAGCACCTGGCTTAGAAGATCAAAGTAGAACAAAATGGACATGGGAAGTCAACTAAAAGGACACGTTGTACCCAAGCCTCATGGCTAGGGAACTCACCAGAACAAACTTGGTCAGGAAGTACTTACGCCCTGAAATTGCTTAATTTAGGTTGAATATTTTGTAGCAGTTTACTAGGCTGGCTGCTATAATACAAGAGCATGGGGAAAATGGGAATTTAACTAAAATTTCTAAAAGCCCTTATGAACCTTGATTTACGGTCCACCAAGTATTCCATCTCTGTGTTGACGTTTTGGTTGAGAAAAACAGGAGACCCAATAAAACTGACCTAGCACCTGGCCTCCTACATGCCAACCACTGAGAAAAACAGAACTATGGGTGACAGAGGCATTGTCAACTCTCAATCTAAGATTCTATATGGCAAAAGGATCACTTTAAAAAATGAGAAATGCAATGGTGAATATATTGAAAATATTTTATAATTATTCTCTAGAATCCTAGCCATGTAGTACAGGAAAAAATTATATGGTGGAACACTTCAGTATTTTTAAACAATGTAAAGACATTTGACTAGAGGATGGCAATAAGAATTTAACAAATATAAACTTAAGCTTCCTCACATTTTCTACAGAGCAACTAAACAATAAAAATATTTCAAGAAATAGACAGAATACCTCAAATGCAAAATTCCAAAGTCAAAGAGCCACTTACATTAACAGATTTACCAAATCTGTTTGTAAATTAAAAAGATAACAGCAAAAGGTCACAAAAAGCCTGTTTTTTCACAGCGTCTTGGCTAATTCTTTGAGCGGATAGAACAAGGTAAAGAATGGTCAAAACTTGGCCTCAACTGTCTTCTTGTAATGATTAATCCCACTATTTGTGGTTTTGTTGTCCAAGGACAAAAACTCCGTGCGACCAACTTCTGCTGTCATTTTCCAGAGAAAAGAAGAGGATGCTGCTGGGGTTTTGTTTTTGTGTTGATTTTTCCTTTTTTCCAGTTTTCGCTATGCTGAGCAATTAGGTAGCAGACAGAATGACATGAAATAAATGAAAATATTCCATTATTCGACCAGAAATGCCAGCCTTTTCCCAACTCATTGCTCTGCCTTGAAAGATGAACATATTTACAAATCCTCATTTTATTCTCCTGAGATATTTTGCATGACCCATTATAAAACATACAGGTAATATAAAGTCCAAAGGTCTGCCATGTTTAAGGAATACACACATGAAGATTAAACTACATGATAAGACTGTGGGGAGAACCCATGGTCTCATTTATTTTCATGAGAGGCAGGTATGAGTGCAGGACGTAAAAGTTTAAAAGTCATCCCCAAACTTTGCTAAGGATTATTCCAAGAGATTACGCAGGGAGAAATCTGTACAAATTCATTTTCTTTACTCAGTATCAGATGGTAGGGGAAGAAAATTATTCCTTTAAACGTCTTGTTTATATTCAGGAAAAAAGATCTGAAAAACTGAACAAGTAGACATATTCCCCCTCTTTATGATCAAATAATAATGCCAATGAAGGAGATTCTACTAAAAAAACAGGGCTGAAAAAAATCCAAATAAAAGCCAACACTGCTATTAAGATTTTTCTTTTAATATGCCATAAGATATTCTTGATTGTATATTTTCCAAAGTACTTTTCCAGCTGCATCTCCCAACCCTTCCAGAAGATTCCACCAGTCTTTCCAATGCAATAAAAGTGCTGGATTATACTTTTGTCCACCTTCTCTTTTTGAAAGTAATATAATCCTAATGGCTTTAATGGTCATACATTCTTATCTAATAAGGAAAAACACTTACAAATATCAGAAACCCAGTTTTGAAACATTTGCATTAATTTTGAACTGAATCAGCATTTTGTGGGTTTAAAAAAGGCAGAATTTGAACTCACGACTTACTGACAAACACATTTCTGCGGAGGGATGGGGAAGAGAGGGATAGTGAATGCTGCATTTCTCCATTGGCCCCAAAGTGCTAAATTCACAAAGGGATACATCAAAAGCAAACATGCAATGGTGGTTTTAAAACTTTTACTGCAATATAACAATGAAGTAAACAGTAATTAGACACCTACCAATTTTTTCCCAAAACAAACCAAAAAAAAAAAATGTAAACAGGAAAATAACTCTGCCTATACTTGTACAGCTTCTCAAATCATGTTAGAAGGGTCTCACATTTGATGATCAAGAAATTTTAAAATAGCAGTAATTATTTTCATTTTAAGAAAAAGGTTCCCCTTCTCCCTCCCCACCCCAAGTATTTAACATGAAAGAATGGGCTTTCTTACACATTAATTCAGTATGTATTTGAAGCAGCAACAATAACCATCAATAATTTGGCATTTCTGTTTACAGTTGCTCCAAAATTTTTTTCAATTTCACAAAGCCATTATCCAGTGTTGCCATGAAATAGAGACTGAAAATTCTAGGTAGCAAAGATTCTTTTTGAAACCAATGTTAAGTCAAAGAAATATAAAGCAGGGCATTACACTAAATTTCTGGATCTAGTACACTAAAAAGAGTGAAACCTAGGAAAAGTTACCTACTGTTTTATAGAAGAAATAAAGACCTGCAAAAGCTGATTTTTGGTTGTATATTTTACACACTGTGTGGATTTGCGGCATCTGCTAACTGAAGCAGACATGCACTGTATTTCTCCCTGCCCTATATCCTAGATCCCTCCCTCCCCACCCCCAACAATCTACTACCTTATACCAAGTATTGTGGATATGAGCCCAAGTCATCCCAGACAATCCAGTGAACAAAGTTAGTGTAATGCACTGGTGTGAAGTGTGAGATAAAAAAAAAAGTCCCTTTCAATCTTCGTCAAAGTTTTGCTGTAGAAGAAAATTGGCAGCCAAGTTCTCATTCTTCTCACAAGCAAAATACGCTTGTATCACAAGTCCTTCAGGAAATCCTAGTGCCTTTAACTGGAAGAAAACAGAGAAAACACACATGGGTTCCAGCACAGCAAAACACACAGGGGTAGATCAGCATATGAAAACATGAAAGGCACGAAAAAGCTCTTGAAGACGTTATGTGAATGCATGCCTACCTAAGTATGGATTCACTGACCAACCCAAGCGACTAGATGGAGCCTAGACCCCTTCCTTTATCAACCACTGACAAAATTCTCTGTTCCTAGTTAAAGCTATTAGATGAACAGCTACTCTATTAACACTCATTGGCAATAACACTAAAAAGTAGTTGCTGAGTAAAAATAAATGACCCTACAGCCTACAGAAATGTGTAAATCAAACAGCTTTTACTATGTAAGGGGGATAGATATAAATGAGAGCAATGGGAGAGGAGTTTAACTACTTCATCCAATTATTTGTAAAGAAGGTCAGTTGGGTCAACTATAACTCTCCATCTCCTTGCCTTATGAAACACTTCAGACTAGAAAAATGGGTGATCAATTATTAATATTACATGATATATTTTGAAATCAAGACATATGATGTTCTATTTATATCTGCTTAATTTTTATAGCGTTTTAAATGGTGATACCAGCCACTTATTTTGTTTTCCTAGTCTATTAAAAATCACTGCTTTTGAAAGTCTTTAAGCACTCAGGTCAATTATATAATTCACTAGGTACTATATATTTATTTGTCAACCAAGTATTTTTTATGAACCCTCTGTTCATTACTGTCTAAATCACCTTGCATTAGACGATATCAAGAAATGACCTTAAAAAAAATGAGCAGCTGTCTCAATTCAGCATAATTATTCATCCATAAAAGGAGAAGATAAAACTCAAAAATGATTTTGTTACACCTAGGTCTTGTCCAGATTAAAGCCGGGCTAGCTGAGTAAAAGGTAGACAGGGCACGATCCAACTATATGTATGCTTCTACAAGACACACACTTTATATTCAAAGACACAAATATGCTGAAAGTAGAAGGACGGAAAAAGATACATACCATGCAAACAGTTACAAAAAGAAAGCTGGAGTGGCTATATTAATATCAGACAAAATATACAGTAAGATTAAAAACTGTTACTAAAAACAAAGACATTTTATGATGATAAACCATCAGGAAGACTTTGTTATAAACACATGTAACAACAGAACCCCGAAACACATGAAACAAAAACTGACAGAACTGAAGGGAGAAATGGCAATTCAACAGTAGTTGGAAACTTCGATATCCCTATGTTCAATGCTGGACACAACAACCAGGCAGAAGACTGACAAGGAAGCAGATTTGAACCTCACTATGAACCAACTTGACCTACCTAACTGACATTTACAGAACACTTGAACAGAAGATCACAAGTCCTTTCCAAGTATGTATCAAACATTCTCCATAAAGATGATGTTAGGCCACAGAACCAGCTTCGATACATTTAAGAAGATTAAAATTGTGCACAGTATATTCTCGGACTATAACACAATGAACTCTGAAATCAACAACAGAAGGAAATTTGGGAAATTCAAAATATGCGGAAGTTAACATAATCCTTAACCAATGGATGAAAGAAGCTATCACAAAGGAAATTAGAAAACACTTGAGATGAATGAAAACACCGCGGAATGCACTAAAACTTACAGGATGCTGCTGCAGTGCCTCAAGGGAAGTTTAGAGTTGTTAACTATCTATAGTAAGAAATATCTTAAACAGAAAATCTAAGGGTCTAGCTTAAGAAACTAGAATAAAAGAGAAAACGAAATCCAAAGCAAGCAGAAGGAGAAAAAGAATAAGGGTTAGGGAGAAAATAAATAAAACAGAGACTAGAAAAATAAAATCAATAAAACCAGAAGTTGGTTCTTTTTTTTTCCAGAATAACAACACTGACAAACGTCTTAGCTAAACTAACAGGGGAAAAAAAGAAATCTTAGGATTCAAATTACTAACATCAGAAGTGTGGGAACACTACTACTTTTTAGATAAATAAAAACTATTTTAGGAAATACTGTGAACAATTGTATGCCAGCAAATTAGATAATGCTGATGAAATACACAAATTCCTAGAAAGACAAAATCACCAAAACTGACTCAAGAAACAGAACATTTGAAGAGCCCTATAACAAAGAGACTGAATTAATAATCACAGAATTCCCCAAAAAGAGAAGCCGGGCCCAGATAATTTTACTGGTGAATTCTACCAACTGTTGAATGAATTAAAACTATTCTTCATAAACTCTTCCAACCAACAGAAAAGGGGGGAATACTTCCTAACTCATTCTCTAAAGAGGCCAGTATTACTGATACCCAACCAGACAAAATCATCACACACACAAAAAGCTATAGACCAATATTCCTTATGAATACAGATGCAGAAATCTTCAAGAAAAACACTGGCAGACCAAATCCAGCAACATATGAAAAGGACTATCCACCACAATCAAGTGGCATTTATCCTAGGAATGCAAGGCTGGTCCAACATACAAAAATCAATCAATGTTATTAATAAAGCATATTAACAAAAAAGGGAACAAACCCACACTATCATCTCAACACATAAACACCATCTGACAAAATTCAATACCTTTTTGTGATAAAAACACCCGAGAAACTAGAACAGAAAGGAACTCCCTGATAAAGGGAATCCAGTAAAACCCATAGCTCACATCATACTTAATGGTGAAAGACTGACTGCCTTCTCCTAAGATCAGGAACAAGACAAAGATATTGGCTCTCACCACTTCTATTTTTTTTTTTTTTTAAAGATTCCATTCATTTATTTGACAGAGAGAGAGACAGCCAGCGAGAGAGGAAACACAGTCAGGGGGAGTGGGAGAGGAAGAAGCAGGCTACCAGCGGAGGAGCCTGATGTGGGGCTCGATCCCCAGAACGCTGGGATCACGCCCTGAGCCGAAGGCAGACGCTTAATGACTGAGCCACCCAGGCACTCCGGCTCTCACCACTTCTACTCAACGATACACATACACAGAAGGCTGCAGGCAGGACCATTAGGCAAGAGAAAGAAAGAAAGAGAAAGAGGGACACTGGGTGGCTCACGTTAGACCTTCGGCTCAGGTCATGATTCCAGAGTCCTGGGACTGAGGCCCCCATCAGGCTTCTTGCTCAGCAAGGAGCCTGCTTCTCCCTCTGCCTGCAGTTTCCCCTGCTTGTGAGCTCTCTGACAAATAAATAAAACCTTAAAAAAAAAAAAAAAAGAGAGAAGAGAAGAGAAAAAAGAAAAAAGAAAAGAGAAGGCATCCATACTGGAAAAGAATTAAAACTATTTGCAAATGATATTCTACTACTAGGAAATCCTAAGAAACACACACAAATGATCAGAATTAATAAATGAGTTCAGGAAGGTTGCAAGAGGTAAGATCAACACACAAAATTAAGTTGTATTTCTATATAGCTAGCAATGAACAATCCAAACATGAAATTATGAAAACATTTCCACTGATAACAGCATCAAAAAGAATAAAAATACTGAGAAATAAATTTAACAAAAGAAGCACAAAACAAAGACTATAGAACATTTCCGAAATTATAAAAGATCTAATAAATGGAAAGGCATCTCATGTTCACGGCTTGGTGAGACATAATATTGCTAACATGGCAATATTCTCCAAACTGATCTGCAGAAAAAACACAGTATTAAAAATCCAGTTTTCTGTTTCGCTTTTCTTATAGAAATAAGACAAGTGGATCCTAAAATTGATATAAAATGCAAGGGATCCAGAACAGCCAAAACAATCTTGAGAAAAGAAAATCAGAGATTTCAAAACTTACTACAAAAAGCCACAGTAATCAAGACCATGACGTAGTGACATAAGATAAACATAAAGATCAATGGAACAGAAACTGAAAGCCCTGTAAACCCTCACAATTATGGCCAGTTGATTTTCAAAAGGATGCCAAGACCATTTAATGGAGAAAGAGTAGAATTTTCAGTAAACGGTGCTGGATATCCAGATGCAAAAAATACAAAGCTAGACTCCTGCACCTCACGCTATAAACAAGAAGTAACTCAAAATAGATCACAGACCTAAACACAACAACAGCTATAAAACTCCTCAGAGAAAAGATAGGAGTAAATCTTTTGACTGTGGATTAGGCAACTTCTCTTAGTATGACACCTGAGGTACAAACAACAAAAGAAAATATTTCTTCTTCAAACAGAAATGAAGAATGGATACCCCTAATCATTAAAAAATTTTTAAAAGGCTACAGAACAATTGAGACAAATGTCATTCACGCACTTATTTGAGGGGGAGAAATATTAGCATGATATATAAAATATCTTTTAAGAAATACATAATTATAAACCTTGAACATGTGAAATGTTTATATCATAAATATGGACAAATTATCTTTCGGATGATTTTCTAAGTATTAAGTAAAATGAACTTTATCAGATTTCCATCTCAAAACATTTCAGAAGACAAGACAGGGCAAATACTGTGATTCCCTATTAACAAATATTAACAATGGCACCTAGACAAAAACAAGTGACTTGTCATAGTATCATACAAATTAAGTTACTGCAGTGCCTCATGTGAACTGGCTGACCAAGTAAGGGTGGAAACAGAATCAAGGTTATCAGGTTCCGATGTTTAATGTACATATTTTTTATATATATCTAATTTACATTATAGTGACAGTAGTAAAGTAAAATTTTAAAAAAATGGATAATCTTGAGTTAGGCCTTCACTTTAAGATCATTTTCTTTCTTTTAAAGATTTTATTTACTTTTCTGACAGAGAGACAGCAAGAGAGCACACTTAGGGGGAGCAGCAGAGGGAGAGGGAGAAGGAGACTTCCCGCTGACCAGGGAGCCCGATGCGGGGCTCCATCCCAGGACCCTGGGATCATGAACTGAGCTGAAGGCAGATGTCTAACCGACTGAACCACCCAGATACCCCTAAGATCATTTTCTTCATGAATTTGAAGACATAGATGAGATTTTTAATTTTTAAAATATGTTTATAACTATTTTATAAAGCTAGACTGGCATTCACTGCTAGTCCCTTGGCTAGCACAAAGGCCACGATGTGAGAGCAGGAATGAAAATACAGTACAGGTCTTTACTGCAATCCTTAGGACAATGCTGTATTTGGCTCTGTAAAGAAGAACTACCTCCAGCAGCAGAAATATTCTGGATCTATGCTACCCAACGCAGCAGCCACTAGCCCCATGTGACTACTGAGCATCTGAAACATGGCTAATGTGACTAAGAAACTAAATTTTCAGTTTTACTTCAACTCACCCTTTCTATAGCTTCTTTTTCCTGAGGCGTTACTTGAATGTAGTTCATATGACCACTTCCGGCTTCTGCAATTCCTCCACTGCCACCTCCACCCCCTCCTCCTTGACCACCAGCTTCTTGAACTGGTTCATTTAACATCTGAATAAAATGCTCCTGGTGCTGGCTAATTTGCTGTGGTAATTTGAAGGGCAGGGAAAAGAAAAAAAAAACAATACAATGATATAAAGTATCTTCAGGAAACTAAGAATTCTAAATACAAATAGGAGAGAAAGGTAGAATTTTGTAACTGCCTTATTTTTAGAATGATTCTAAATTATTTAATCTTTGGAAGGATGTGATTTCTTATATTCTATTAAAAAAAACTTGGTACTTTTGAGTGAGGTAAACAGCGAAGAATTAAGAGAATTCAAATTCTCTGTCATAAATGCAACCCGTCCCCCCAAAAATCAATGTTAAAAAACCACTTGGGGATTATGAAAAGAAACAGAACTTCTGTATCTTCCACACTAGTAGGTAGTACAATGCTGTATAAAACTCAAAAACTTCGTGACTTGAGCATTAAATAAGCCCATGGGTATGTCTCTAAGAGGCAGTGCTCCACTAATAATAAGTCTGGGGAAAAAAGACTTTACAAATGGTTTCTTTGACAAAGAGTTTCTAGGATTCTTTAATAAAGTGTTTCCCCAAATTATTATCTGACCAACTTTCAAATTAACCTACCTCCACCCTCCCAACTCTTTTTTTTAGTACATCTAATCTATAGCATATTCTATTTAGCGCAGCTTAGAACAACAGTTTATAGAGCTTGTGGAGGGGAAGGGAGGACACACGGACTTTACAAACCCACTTTTGCAATTAACTCTGATTAAATAGTTACCTGCAGTAATTGAGGATTTTCTCGACCTATCTGTTGTAGCAATGCTGGAAGCAGGGAAGGATTCTGTTGAATAATTTGTCTCATCTGTTGAAACTGAGGCTGATTCCGTAAAAATTCAAGGGGATGTCCTAAAAAAACACATAACATTTTTAAACAAAAGCAGCAATTACATATACAACGAGCTGGTTCAATCATAACTTTAGATAGCAAGCACTGATAAGTAAAAAAATACATTAAGTTCTCAGATGTAGTATATAAAAATGAAGTAAATAATGACAAAAATCTTTCAACTGTACCAATGTGCAAGTCTTACACTATAGAAATTACTCCAATTAGCATATGTAGAGAGCACAGAACACTGAAAGAATGAAGTTTTCCCACAATTGTCCTGGGCAGTCAGTATCATCAAATAATAAGAATTTATGACTGGCATGCACTCTATCAAACAGAAAGTACTATCATTGTTCCTAAGAAAAACATACAGCTAGGACTAACAAAACCCAAAAATCCGCTTACTTTATAATACAACCCAAACCTTTAAGAAAAAGAAGAAGAAGAAAAAAAAAATATATCTGAGCTTGAATTCCTGGGAAATTCTAAACCAAGTAAGTGAAAGATAATACTTAAAAGTTCAGATATGCAGATCAGAAGTTGTATTAATACAAACTTAAATTACAATTAGAAAGACAATTTTAATTGCCATTAAATTTCAAACATTTATAATCTATAAAAGCTTGAGACAAGCTACAAGTAGGGTGCCTGGGTGGCTCAGTCGTTAAGCGTCTGCCTTTGGCTTAGGTCATGATCCCAAGGTCTCGGGACCGAGGCCTGAGTCTGGCTCCCTGCTTAGCGAGGAGCCTGCTTCTCCCTCTCCCCCTACCCCTCCCCCTGCTTGTGAGCCGCACACTCTCTCTGTCAAATAAATAAATAACCTTAAAAAAAAAATAAATAAGCTACAAGTCAATCTAGTACCAATACATATAGAGCTCTTTAGTCCAAAATCCCATGACAATAATAAATATTAAGGATGCCAAATAAGACAGAATTTGCAACTTTTTTGGGGGTAGTGGTGGTTGTCTGATTACACTATAAGAAACCAAAAATTGCATATAATTATGTTTTTGAGGTTACTAATAAATTATCAGAATTTTTTAGATGTTATTTCCTAAATTAATTATTCAAGAAAATCATTCAAATTAAAATGGCCACCTGAGTATGAGAAATACCCTTCCTCTGTGACACCGGTTTTACAGATGAAGAAAATGAGACTCAGAAACTAAATTAACCCATTACAAGGGCTGCTAAATGGGACAGGAGTCCACGTCTGAACCAAAGCTGTGGCCTCTTCTTCCCATTCTTATGCCAACTCTGCAGAAATGAAAGCCTGTCCTCTGGGAGACTGCTGACAAAATGCTCAGGGCTTTTTGTCAACCAGAGCTGACTGTCATTAGTAGAGCTAGGAAAAGCATCAAAGAAGGGCCTCTTCAAAATGAACAGTTTACATTACTTTATCACTACTGTATACAGAACGGAGACTGAAGGAGAACGAAGTAATTCCTGGGCCCACCACACACTCCAGGGCCTCTTCTGCAGTCACACCTTCAGCAATGGAAGGGTATGCGCCAACCAGTAAAGAGAAGTGAATTCAAGATTGGCTTTCAACCTCTAGGTACAAGTCCTCAAACTTCTCAGTGCTTTATTTCTTTGGTTGTATAATAACAGCCCCTAAGATCCTCCCAGCTTTGAAATTATACATATTTTATGACATTCATAGGGAGAGAGAAGAGACAAGGTGAGCAAACACTCTGAATGGCTTCAGAATGTTAACACAGAATATGAACTGGGAAGCATCTCTTCCTCGGAACAGGCTAAAGAGAATGTGCCCTTTGCCAAAACTACTGCACTGAAGTTTCAGCGAGAAGGTATGCGACAGCCACTACGAAGAATTTGTTTTGGGCCCTTCTCTTATATTAATGGATAGAGAACTTGTGTGAAGAGTCCTCCAGATGCTCCAGGAACAAGCCTCACCTCACACTAGAAACTCAGGACTATGCCCCCCACCCTCACCAGCCCACGCTAACCTCCAGGGTTCGCTGTGGTTGTCGATGCCGTCGTAGTCGCCGCAGCCGCCGCCACCGAAGAAGGAGGAGCCCCAGTGCTGACCGCAGGAGGGGTGTCCACCACAGCCTGACTGTCTCTATCTCCGGGGATCCCCTACAATACAAATTCTCAGCTTTAATATAGCTTGTCATTGAAAATTAGTTCAATACTATACAAAGTAAAAGACTTATTGATCTATTTAAACAAGTGCCTAATTTCCAAAAGCATCAAACAGACATCTATTAAAAGTAAAGGATTAAGACTTATCTAAAGCTGCATATATTTGAATTAGATTAGAAATGACCTGAGCATGGTATAGAACAACCCATACTGCAATAATGTAAGGCAGCACTGTCCAGCAGAATTTTCCATGACAAAAATGTTCCATATCTGTGCTAATAAAATGCTCATTAATCATGTGTAGCTACTAAGAACTTGAAATACGGCTAATGTTATTAAAGAAACTAATTTTTAAAATACTTCTAATTTTATTAAATTCAAATAGCTACTTGTACTTAAATAGTATTTAACAGCTATTTTACTGACAGTGCAGATCTAAGATATAAAGAGATCTGTAATTTAAAACATAAGTCATAAAACGATATTTACATATAGAAACACATTACATTTAACATCAAAGATACTTAATTTGTATATAATAATGTACATTTTTAAAAGGCTATTAAAAAATTTAAAATATCAACACAAACCTTATTAAAACTGGACATATTTGGTTTTTATGCTATACATTACTCTAATTTTTGAATTTCATAGAAACTTTCACCAGCCCTGTGATAGAAAGGTTTGCATTTGTAACCTAGTGTTAAAATTACCCAAAGAAACAGATTTTGATGCATGTGCAGTTCTGAAATGACCCCCAGGGGAAAAAATCAAATGGAGACAGAGCAGGTAGCAACAGTGGCCAAGCAAGGAGGATCTCCACTACTCATCCGTGGTTCTGAGACAGCATCCTCCAGAAAGTATCACATACAAAAAATTAAAGTTGGTTATTCAAAATTTACAAAAGTCAATATAAGAACCTTAAGTATTTCAATATTTTCTAAGTTTATAGCATTTGTCCTCTGAAGTTATTATAATTTAAAACTGCACTGAGACTTCTGGAACACTATTTTGATGTATGATTTACAAGACTTTTCATATACAACACATTAAAAAAATCTTTATGAAATCCACATAGATTGTGGAAGGAGGAGAATGAAGAAGGAAATATTACATTTGGGTAAGAGATAATAATGGTAAATGCTTCCATTTCCCAATAAATCAGAAGTCAAAATCATAAACGTATGAAGAATTATGCATAATGAACCACATGAAGGGTAAGGGCTGAGGCATTAGACATCACTCCAGGTATTAGAAACAAATGTTTCTAAGAATCCCTTGACTACTACTGACAATAAATAAGCTAACAATTCAAATGCCAATGGAACCAGGCAAATAACATCATACATTGAATTAAATGTACGATGTTATGTCAGGGAACAGGGAATGGATGGGAAGATAATGAATTAAAGAGTCTATGGTCTAAAACTTTTCCTAAACCCTAGCAAAAATCTGGAAACCAAGTTGTCCAGACAAAACAGCTCTCTGAATGAATGAACGAATGATTTATCTTCCAAGTTTTATTTTTTACATAGGCTCCATGCCCAGCTTGAAACCCAACTCAGAGCTTGAACTCATGACCCTGAGACTGAGACCTGAGCTGAGATCAAGAGTCGGACGCTTAATTAACTGAGCCACTTAGGCACCCCTCTTCCAAGTTTTTATTTAAGATGTCAGTTTTTTTCCTTTTTCTTAGCTATCTGAATTTCTAAGTGTAATCTCTTCAGTTTTAAAAGTTGCCAACTAATTACAAAAATGTACACAGTACAAAACAAAGAAAATTGGGCTTGGGCTTCCCAAGCTTGACACTTTTGCCCTCAATGGTATACCCAGGAGGTGTGTCTGGGTGGCTCAGTTGGTTACGAGTCTGCGTTCGGGGACGCCTGGGTGGCATGGCGGTTAAGCGTCTGTCTTTGGCTCAGGGCGTGATCCTGGCGTTATGGGATCGAGCCCCACATCAGGCTCCTCTGACATGAGCCTGCTTCTTCCTCTTCCACTCCCCCTGCTTGTGTTCCCTCTCGCTGGCTGTCTCTATCTCTGTCAAATAAATAAATAAAATCTTAAAAAAAAAAAAAAAAAGAGTCTGCATTTGGCTCAGGTCATGATCCCTGGGTCCTGTGCTCAAGCCCCGCACTGGGCTCTCCGCTCAGCTGGAAGCCTGCTTCTCCCGCTCCCTGCCGTTCCCCCTGCTTGTGTTCTCTCGCTCTCCCTGCCAAATAACACAAAAATAAAATCTTAAAAAAAAAAAAAAAAAGTACACCCAGGAGTATGCTGGCCATCAATAAAGCTACTAAAATGGTAGACTGGATTAAGAAAATCTGTCCCCACCCTCCAAACACACAAACTGTCATGCTTTGACGATAACATGAATGGGGTAGAAGGAACTACTCCAAGTGGAGAGCCAATTTTACTACTCATTTAGCCACATTGTTTCCTAACTAAAAATCACATCAAAATCTTTTAGAAGAGGTTACATTTTACCAATATAAAATGTTAACGAAAAAAAAAAAGCATTATGTAAATTACTAGCATATATTCTCATTCTCCTGTGAATTGTTACTGTTCCTTAAAAATCTTTGATATTTTAGGGGCACCTGGCGGCTCAGCCGTTAAGCGTCTGCCTCCAGCTCAGGTCATGATCCCAGAGTCCTGGGATCGAGCCCCGCATCGGGCTCCTTGCTTGGCAGGAAGCCCGCTTCTCCCTCTCCCACTCTCCTTGCTTGTGGTCCCTCTCTTGCTGTCTGTCAAATAAATAAATAAAATTAAAAAAAAAAAAAAACTTTGGTATTTTGATGTTAAACTACAATAAATAAAGTGAAATATTTCTCACCATTAAAAGATACTCCACTGCTCTGTCAGGGTTGTTGAAACTGGCTCTCAGGGCTGCAATCACTTGCTCTCGTTCATATCCCATTGACATGATCTCGGTCACCATATTCTCATAAGACTGACCTGTCACTAAGAAAAGGTGTGTGGGGTGGGAAGAAGGGAAAGAAAGGAAACATTTAATAAATACGCATTCCCCGCATATTTCTTGAGTGTGTTATGTATATAGAAGGCACTACAGGGCTAGGGGTACAAAGTTGAATAACAAACTATAACATAAATGTGGTAGGTAGAATAATGCCTCCCTGACAATCCCTGGAACCTATAAATATGTTAGGTTACAAGGCAACGTGGAATTGAAGTTGTTAATCAGCTTACTTTAAGATAAGGAAATTACCCCAGATTATCTGTGTAGGCCCGATGTAATCACAGGGTCCTTATAAGTAGAAGGAAAAGAGATGGGAGGGTCAGAGAAACAGATGTAAGGCCAAGAGGAAAGAAGCAAGGTCACAGATGCTATGCTGCTGCCTTTGACGACAGAGGAAGAGGCTATAAGCCGAGGAACGCGAGCAGCCTCCAGAAGCACTGAAAGGACATAAAACAGATTCTCCCCCTCGAATGTACAGAAAGGACTACAACCCTGATGGCAGCCCAATGATTTAGCCCCTTGATTTTAGTCCAGCGAGGACTATGTTAGACTTCTACTGTGCCTTAATAAATCTGTTGTTTCCTACCAGGAAGTTTGTGGTAATTTATCATAGTAGCAACAGAAAACTAACACAGTATGTTTAATAAGTACAATAAAAACATCAGATACAAATGTACCACAAAAATAGGACAGAATTAGCAGGTCGGAGAAGGCAACCTGGAAGAGACAGATAAACTAATTTTTGAAAACAAGAGGAGGGACATTCCAAGCAATCGATTTGACTGTAACAACTTCAGTCTTCCTTTGATATCTTCTATTATCAAAGCACAGGAAAAAAGGTTAGAAGCAGGAAAGTTAGACTTTCATAAACCATACAGAGGTGATGCAATGCCCCAAGTCCTGCTATCCCAGGAAGCTGCTTCCCACAGGCTGTCTCCAAACCAAACTCACTCTTCATGGAAATGTCAGACCACAGACAAGAGTGAAAGAAAGCCAACTCTCTACACTAAACTTACCTCACTCATGCCATCTTTTCTTTCACTTCTCTTCTGGGTACCATTCCCTTTCTCGTCTCCTTAAAGAACTGGACCCTTTGGTTATCCTCTCTCGTCCACCCCCCATCCTTCACTCTCCACTTAATTATCCTGATCAGCAGTTAACTAAATCCTAGAATGTCATGCTAAAAACAGAAGCCTACCCCCTTGGTCGTATCCCAATTCCTCTTTCAGGAACAAGTCTATTTGTCTGCTGCCTTCCCTTTCCAGCCATAGCTATCTGCAAAGGCTGTGTCCACTTCTCACATTCCACCCGCTCCTCAGTCAATACTGATACTCGACTTTGAATCTCTAAAGATTTCCCCCTCAGAGGTGCCCCACCATTATCTGCCTTCTCCAAGTCAATAAACAGTTCCTCTATCCACCCGAAACCCTGGTGACTGCAAATTCCCTGTCCCTTTCCTCCCACACCTCACCTACTAGCATATCTGCTACATCCTATCTCTGAATTACACTGCAAAACTACCTACTTCCCTCTTTCTCCACTGCCTTCACTCAAGACCAGGCCACAAAATCTCTCATCTGGATTACACCCTGCTTCCTCTCCTGTCCCTAAGCCTATAACCTATTCTGCCGCTGGAAAAGCAAGCTTTTTAAAAGGAAAACCTCATCTCATTTCAGGCTCCCAACACTCAACAATCTCCGTACACCACACTCCAACCACGCTAATGTTTTCCAGTTCACTTCGCAAGTCATAACTTTGAGAACCTGTCCCAGAACCTTTACACACACACACACACACACGAGCTTCTAAGAGGGTCAGTTCCTTCGTAGGCTCCAGTGCTCAATTTAAACTGAGAATACATCCCAGAAATGTACTGCCTAACTATCCTAAGTATAAATACCTTCTGTTTTTCCTTTATGGAAGCCATTAGTTTCCTTAAAATCATTAATCATAAATTGCAATTTACTTTCACTCTTCCTTCTTTCTCCTATCTGAATGAAAAGTTCAACTGTGCAAGGGACCCTGTCATTTTGCATCACCATTTCCCTGGCACAGGTGACGCTATCAGCGGAATGATTTTTTTTTTTCCTGCAGAGTTTTCAGTAAGGGCATTTAATAGCCATGAGAGTACAGTTTAAAAAAACTAAATATCGAGGCGCCTGGGTGGCTCAGTTGTTAAGCGTCTGCCCTCAGCTCAGGGCGTGATCCCAGAGTCCTGGGATCGAGCCCCGCATTGGGCTCCCTGCTCTGCTGGGATCCTGCTTCTTCTTCCTCTCCCACTCTCCCTGCTTGTGTTCCCGCTCTCGCTGGCTGTCTCTCTCTCTGTCAAATGAATAAATAAAATCTTAAAAACAAAAAAACTATCATTGAGCAAATGTGATATTTGTTACCTTGTTAATGACTTTTCCTTTCTCCTTCCATAAAGGACGTGTTTATATTTTTATTTTCTTAATTACCCATTCATATGATTCTAGCACAAAGCCACTTAAGTGCCAATACCCTTTCAGCACCCTAGTTCCCAGATACAGAAATTAGCATCAACATAAACAAAACGAAGAGCTGCGGAGTATCTGAACTACATTATTTTGACATGGTGTTTCTCATTTAATTCTCACAATAACTCTATGAGAAAGGTTTACTGTGATCATGGCAATGGCTGGTAAGTCATGGTACAGAGACTAACACAGGCTGTCAGAGTCCAGAGCTTCCCATCTAGTCACCAAGCTAGCCTCCTAAGTAATCAAGTTATAAAACTCAAAAAGAAATGCCTATAAGCAGTCTGATACTTTTCAGATCATAATAGTACAACGGCAAATGACTCATAGGAAAACTAAAGACAATGGATAACACGAGAGAGAGCTAATGAGGCTAAAGTGGAGTAGTGATGAAGAACCTTATGTCTGTCATTAAAAATGAGTTGTGGTCTTATCTTCCAGGTCACAAGGAGCTGCGAAAGGAACTAACAATGGCCTCATGAGATTTGCCTTTTATAAAGCCCTCTATGACAGGGCACTGACCAGTTAGGAGAGAATAATGCAGGAGTATCAATAAGGTAAGGTCGTGAACTAAAGCAGTCAAGGGGCAGTGAAAACAAATATTCCAGAAATGTTAGGAAGGAGGGCTGTCAGGACCCTGGGCTCAACGGGCCACAAAAGGCAGGAGGTCAAGGACGATGCCAATGTTTGGTAGAGATAGATGATGATGCAAGCAATGAGGAACAAAGGAGAAGAATCAGATGGGGGAATAAAACAGGATTCTATCTGGAACCTAAAGAGTTTATGGAGGTTGTAGGTTTCCCAGTTGGCAGCTTAAAGAATGAGTCTGGGGGCTCAAAGGGAGATGTGTACTGGAGTTATAACTTTGGGAATCCTTTTAGTATATGGGTGGTATTTGCCATTCCCATAGTCTGAACTTTGAACTATGATCTAGAACCACAGAAGATCCATATGTTTAAAGGTCAGGTAAAATAAAAAGAGTTAACTAGAAGGCCTGCAAAGGAATAGTCAAGGGGCATGGACCAAGAAAAGAGTAGTGTCACAAGCCAAAGAAGCCAAGTTTAAAGCAGCAGGGTATCAACATAAAGACTGGGTATCAACATAAAGGGGTCCCATGACCTAAGCTGTGCAGGGTGACAGAAGACGTAAAGATACGACACTGCCTTCAGAGGGGGAGGTGCAGAAGGAGCTAGAGCTCGGCGGCACCATGCTTTCCAACGGAGGCAGCAGTGGTGTCAGCCAGACAGTTCAGCAGCCCCAGGGGAAAGTGCCAGGTGGTACCAGCTCTGTGGGTGGACAGCACCTGACTGATTTCTGGGTCCAGCCCTTCCAGTATTTCCGTAACAACTTCCTAGAATTAAGGCTTTCTCTGTTTGAAAGGGATTTCTGTTTTGTTGACAGACACTAACTCATACTCATTTGGTAGCAGACTAGTCCCAGAAAACAGTAAATGTAAAAGATGTAAATTGTGGGTGTGGTACATCCGGGTGACCTTAGGTTGATTACTTACAATTGCCCCTACATGCAATCGACAACCAAGATGCCATTTCCATGGGATCGTGGAATTCAAGTCCAATTAGGTCAGAGGCCAACCCCCCAGATCGTATGAGGTGCTATTGCTGTTGGAACCCTGCTGCTGCAGCAACCAAGCAAAGAATCCAGAAACCCATACCACTGAAGCTGCTGCTCCCAATCTTTTACCTCCCTACCGTTACTAGTAATAGAGAACATAACAAAGGAGAGGAATGGGGTTGCCAGCCAAGAGACCAACAATTAGCAGGCACAGTAGGAAACGTACTAGAGGTGTCACAATGGGAAAACGGGAAAAAACAAAACTGATTTTGACAGACTAAGTGTGAAGGGGAGATGAAAAAGCGTTATCCAATAGTTAAAGCTGGGACAGAAAGGTACACACTGCAAGTACCATATAAGCAGCAAGACAGAGATGGGACCTGATAGAGCTTCAAACTGGAATAAAGATGAAGTGCGAGACAGATTTATTAACATTTTATACCCGTTTTACCAACATTTTGTAATAAACCTGTACACAGTTCAAACTTTGTTAAGACCTCGTTTAAAATTCACATTTGGGAAATGAAAAATTATCTCCTTTAACTAAAAGAATATGCTTAACTCTAATAATTGTACAATTTAAAGGATTCAATATATAACACATTAATTCACAAAGTCTTTAGTAACATTAATCGAATAATTACCTAAATCATTTAACAGCTTGATTATGAGCAACCATGAAAATGAACACATTTTCATCATCTAGGAAAATGAAATTTAAACCTCTTCCCTATCTCTTAGAAAATTATTTACAATGAAGATACTTACCAAGCGCACTGGTAGCATCTTCAAAAAGGTTTGACCGAGAAGAATCTCCTGATGTACTGCAAAAGGTTTTTAGAAAATCGTACATCAGAAAGTATAGAAAACTGACATTTTAGTTTAGTAACTGTCCAATTTGTAAAGAGATTATTTGATTTTAAATAAATGTAAAAGTCTGGCTACAGTGTTGAAACCATCTTCTACATTAAATCCCAAAGCTTTACCCATAACATTTATGGCTTGGGAAGAATTTTCAATCTTAATAATCATACTGTTCTGTAAATGCATTACTTTAAATGTCCAAAGATATAAAATAACAACTGAACAGAATGTTTACCATTTAAGGAATACCAAAAAGATAATGCACAACTATTTCCCTAAAAGAATTCACATTAAGTTAAATAATCTATAGTCAAGTCACAATAGAAGAAACACCAAATACAAGTATCCCCCACTTTTCCAAAGTTCACATTCCACCACATTTTGCTTTTTCAAAAGATCTATGTCAGTACCCGTTTTCACTAACTAGAAGAAATCTGAAGAGAATTTTCTCTGAAGAGGTTTTGTCCTTTTACGAGAAATGTGAAAATAGTGTTTCGTCTGTTTTGCAGCAAACCTTTACAGAGGAACACACCCTGAGAAACAAGAGTGACCCCAAACTCCTTCCCCAGAACTACACTCAGCATCAAGCCGCCATAACTCTGAGCTGTGTCTGTGAGCATCTGCGCTTCATCTAAATTTATTTTGTGCCTCCATTACCAAGGTGTGTTCTAAGGGATCAGAAAAGCCTGAGAGATTATTTTATGGGTCTGGGAATGAACAAAACTTTTTCCACATAAATCTATGGTAACTGCTTCTTTGCTTTATGCCGCTTTCGCTTACAGAAGGTTTCAAAGGAATGCTCTACTTTCAAATAGTGGGGGAATCCTGTAAACAATAAATAGCCAAAGTAGAAACCACATTAGGCTGGAGAGGCCTGGGAAATCTTTACATAACAGAATTTCAGTTAGGTCTTATAGATAAGTTTTCAATACAGGAGCTGAAAGAAGGCATTCAAGTCAAGGAACACAGCAAAAGCAAAAAACAGAGAGGTGTAATAAAATCCAGGCTGTAACCGGAAGTTAACCAGTTTAAAAGGACTAAGTTTCTGTTGGGCAACTGCAGAAGATGAGTCTAGAAAACAAAGTAGACAAAAACAAGATCATGAAAGACCATGAAGAGTAGGCCAAAGAAAAATAAGTTGAAGCTTACAAAGTAGTAAAGGTAGCAGTTAGCAGTTTAGATTAAAGCATACATACAACACAATCCACTCTTATACCTCTATCTCAATTTTAAAAATAAAACACAGTAGGGGCGCCTGGATGGCTCAGTCAGTTAAGCATCCAACTCTTGATTTCGGTTCAGGTTATGATCTCAGGGTCATGAGATATAGCCCCATGTCAGGCTCTGCACTGAGTGTGAAGCCTGCTTAAGATTCTCTCTCTCTCCCCTTTCCTCAACCCCCCTACCTGTAGCAAGAGCAAGGGAAATATCTGAGTTTGAATTCATAAATTATTTTCTTTTTTTTTTTTTTAAAGATTTTATTTATTTATTCGACAGAGATAGAGACAGCCAGCGAGAGAGGGAACACAAGCTGGGGGAGTGGGAAAGGAAGAAGCAGGCTCATAGCGGAGGAGCCTGATGGGGCTCGATCCCATAACGCCGGGATCACGCCCTGAGCCGAAGGCAGACGCTTAACCGCTGTGCCACTCAGGCGCCCCCATAAATTATTTTCTAATCCTCAGTTTCTTCATCAATACAATCAAGTCAACAGTAATATCCATGTAACCCAAAGTGTTGTATGTAGGGTTACCACTGGAAAAGTATTTGGCAAAGAGCCGGGCATCATCACATCCAATATGATTAAACTAATTTTCTGGTGTAATTTTTAAATTACCTTCATTAACTAGATAGTAAAGCTAACTTACACAGAGGCAAAATTTTGAAAAGAATTATATAAAGAAAAAAAAATTCTCCTGCCCAAGACCCCTATCCAGGGAATAATCACTACTACCAGTTTCTATATAACAATGACTTGTGTCTTGCCTTTGGGTGTTTTTTATTTAACTTAATTATCTCATGTCAGCATAACCACAATTACCCCAAATTTTCCCCGGAGACACACAGTATTCCATTTAATTGATGAAATCAAGCTCTTCATAGGGTATTTCTAGTTTGATTCTCAACTTTCAAATTCTTTCTGTAGTAAAATTTATTAATTGTTCCTTTTATGACTTTTTTTTGATGAAGATTATCTTTATTTTTCCCACGTTCTCTAGTTCATGGTTTCCTTTTATGCTGATTTTTTATCTATCTAGAATTTATTTTTATGAATATAAGGTATGTGATCCATTTTCCCCCTTCCATCTGGCTAGGCAATTAATCTCAACAGCATCTCCCCCAAGGTGGTTTGAAATTACATCTTTATCTTATGTTAAGTCCCTGGTATGTATTCTGGTCTGTTTCTAGACTATCATCTATTTACCTAAGCAGTCTTTCTAGTAAGAGCCATTGTAAATTACTGCAATCGTTACCGTGTATAATACATTTCACTACCTGGCAGGATTAATCTTCATTCCAGTTCTCTTACAGAACAATTTGTGCTGTTTTGCACACTGTTTTAAAATTTCCTTTTACATATCTCAGGTAAGAGTGAAGTATGGCTGAACCACCATTCTTCAACATTGATTCCACCTCACCACTTCTTCCCTATCAGTTAGTGTGCTGTCCCGTTGCTACTGTTCTTCTACACAATACACAGCCATAGAATAGATAATATATGATGTTGTTTTGTAGCTTTTGTTTGGTTTATGGTTATTGCCCATATTATTCTGTAATCTGTTTTTCTGATTTGATAACAAAGCCTTGAAACCACATTCACTAAACATGATACATACTACATACTTTAATTGGCCAGTAATACTGGACATTAGGGCTTCTCGAACTTTAGGAAGCCCAAGAATTTACCAGGAGAGCTTGTTAAAATAGAGACTTCTGGGATCCGCCTCCAGATAATTCTGATTTAGGTCAAGGGTTTAATTTTAAACAAACTCCCAGTGATGCTGATACTGCCTACTAGCATTTTGGGTAGCAATGCTCTCCAATATGAATAAATTACAGGTCAAGTCATTCCTGTACTAATGTATTTAGGTTGGTTCCAATTTGCCTTTCGCTATAAATAACGTAGTTTTTGTGCACATGCGCAGTTTCTGTAAGCTAGAGATAAACAAGTAGAATTTGCATTGTAATTGGTGGTTTTTAAAGAACAAAACTGGCCTAAAGACACAAATGCCTACTAATGAAATGTCAGGCGAATAAACTTTCTGATGTCCCTCAAATTCATACCAACATGTCTCCTGATAATTATCTAAGTTTTGTGCTTTACAGGACACTCCATGTTTTACAATACAGATGAAAGGACTAAGGCACATTTAAGCAGCCAGTTTTCTGAGCTTCTCTCCTTCCTTCCTTTCCTGTGTTATCCTTCTCTAAGGTGATAATTTGGGGAAATAAGAAGAAACAGTTGGTGTATAAGGCCCAACCAAGTAAGTAACTCTAGCATCTGCTCTATCACTTAACATCTACTGATTTATGCAATTTCCGTAGGCCTGAAAATGTAATACTGACTCTTGAGAATGGGTAAACGAAACTGTAACCCCGGGAAGAAATTTTAAAAAGAGATAATAAAGAAATCTGGATAGATGATATTAGCACATTAAAATGTACTGATCAATTCTGAAATTCTCTCACTATGACCTTTCAAAGAGCTGAAAACATATAAAAAAGTAAGATATATTACTGCACTGAATGAAGACAATATTTAATTACAGTTACAATGTTTAAATGGATCAGGGAAACCAATGTGTTAAATTTGTTAAGTTCCCTCCCATACACAGAACTGACAAACAACCTTTTGACAGAACAGCTTAACCTGAGTCTGGGTTGTTTCCCACTAGGTAAGAGTGTTGAACGCATTTCTAAATATACACGGGAGAAGCATCAAGTTAGGCAACCAGGCATAGGGGAAATATTTTATTACCTGAGCCTATGCTCTCCTTGTAGGGAATCAATTCCCTGGAAAGAGAAGCTAAGTGAGCAATTAATTAATCAGATGACTCAAACCCCTCAAAACACTGTGGACTGGGTCAGTCACAGTGACCAGACATAAAGACAAAACACTAAAATAAAGGATCATAACTCAATTTTTTCAAATCACTGTTGTATTTATCACAAACATGCTTTCCTATCAGTAAGTGTTTCCAATTCCTGTACAGATCTCTATTCCATTTGGTTCTGATTCCAAGGACTCTAACTATTGCCACTGAGGTCCCAAGTTGTACTAAAGTCACAAAATACAAATAGCTCCAGTGCCAGTGCACACTGGGCTTAATACGACCCATGTTCTCAGATAAAGGAAAAATCCCCTATACGAGTCCAGCCAAGAGAACCAAAGCACTTGTTTTGGTTATCTTATTTATCACTGGGGGAAAAAAACTTTTGTCATAAACTACTCAATAATCCTGCCAACTTCCCACAAGAAATTATTTCTTGCTCCCCAAATATTCCACACCTTTTCTTTTGTTTTAAAGATCTACACTGTTAAAACTTAAAATTCTACAAAAGCTCACAAAAATATAGATAAAACAGTGGAAAATTCAAACAATCCATATGTTCAACAAAAGGTGGTTGGTTAACTGGGCACAACAGCTGATCCTTAATTTGGCTGTGAACATGTGCTATTTTACAGCTCTTACATCCATTATTTCATTTAATCCTTATAACAAGTCTAGGAGATAGGTCCTACTGTCATCCACATTTTATAGATGAGGAAAATACCCAAAGATGTTACTTTTCTAAGGTTAAGTGCCAACAATGTTAGATCCAAACACAATGCTATGCAGCAACTGGAAATACTCAGTGGCATGGAAGGATGTTTACAACATAAATGACCATGATCAGAAAAGAATATAGATCAAATAAAAATAATGATTGGGGGCACGGTCAGGTTATTTATAATATGTCAAACTGTAATAAAATATCAAGTTATTTTTATAATTCTTATAGGTCATTTGTATTTCTTAATCTTTCTACACAAAATGAATAATGAATTTCACCCTCTCTCCCTTCCCCCTGTGGGGAAAAATGCAGAGTACACAAATCTGGATTATGGAAACTTAAACAGGCACAAACATGCTGTTTTAGTCACATTTCAACGTTTAGAAAAAGTTTAATGTAGCAGAAACAAAGTTTGATCAAAACAACCATCAAGAAAAATACGCGCGTGAAGTTCTTGTCATGAACTTGTGTTGAAATACGACTTCCTAGACTGCGGGTCTTACCTGTCAGTTGCTGTTGGACTTGTAGCCACTGGTGTCTCTGCTGGCTTTTCTGCAGGCTTCTCTGGTTGCGTTGCACTAGCAGGTGCAGGTTCAGAAGATGCTGTCGTTGGTGCTGGAGTGACGGATGCAGGGGAAGGAGTGGGAGCCAGAGTGGGAGCAGGGGCTGGGGCCTGAGCCACAGCTGGAGCTGTGGAGGAGCTAACTGTGGTAGTGGTGGCAGGATTTGATTGCTGAGTTGTAGCTGGTGCTGGTGTTGTCACTGCTTTGGGCTAAACACATTAAAAAAGTAAAACAATGGATTATGATAAAATACTACATTACCTGGTATCTAAATAGACTGTATCACTACAGGAGACTACAAACATAACACTAATACAAACTTGTAACTTGAAAATAATTTCACAAAGTAACATAGAAAGTGATCAATATTAGCCATCTGAATTACTATTTGTTACTCTTTCAAAGCCAATGACAGCATATATATATTAACTATCAACCTTAATTAGCTTTAGCTAATAGTTTCAGTCTATGAAAAACCAAAAGCAGCCGCTATTCAGAAATATACAGGGGCGCCTGGGTGGCACAGTGGTTAAGCGTCTGCCTTCACGCTCAGGGCGTGATCCCAGCGTTCTGGGAATCGAGCCCCACATCAGGCTCCTCTGCTGTGAGCCTGCTTCTTCCTCTCCCACTCCCCCTGCTTGTGTTCCCTCTCTTGCTGGCTGTCTCTATCTCTATCGAATAAATAAATAAAAAATCTTTAAAAAAAAAAAAAGAAATATACAGAATGTAAGGGAGGACTTAAGATGGCGGAGGAATAGGGGACCCCCTTCTCAGCCGGTCCCCTGGNAGATGTATCTTCCTGCGTCTCAGGCTGGTCCCCTGGGTCGAGCTGGATAGGTACCAGACCAGCCTGAACATCCACGGAATCAGCCTGAGACGCAGGAAGATACATCTGGATCTCTACAAATGAACATCTCCAGTGCTGACCATTGAGGTACGAAGCAGGGAGCCCTGAAACCGCGCACAGATATCGGAAGATAAACGGAAGGGGGAGGGAGCTGCTGCGTTCGGACGCCAGGAAGCGGTAGCCACCTGCACAGGGAGCGGCTGGACTCGCGACCGGCACCCGGGAGAAAACAGACAGAGACCGTGAGTGGGGAGCGTGCGCAACCAGACTTCTCACGGAACTCCGGTGCGCTCACTGGATCCAGACTGAAACCGGGAGCGACGGGAGCACGGGGGGGGGGGGGGGGGGGGGGGGGGG
>NC_048224.1:35779141-35790986 GCF_002007445.2 Ailuropoda melanoleuca | reverse complement strand
GGCGGGGTTGGAAACACAAAGGACAGAGACGCGCTGGCCCTGGAAGTGAGGGCTGGGACGCCGGGTGTGGGGCACACATCCCGGGACAATGCAGGGTTGAGCAGCACCAACAGAAACAGAGTTAAAGTGGCCAGAACATCAGTGGAGAACGGTCCGCGATCCCTCTGTTCTGAGACAGAGGCTGAGATTCGGCCACTGCTGCTCTGACTCTCAGAAGAGGCACAGCAGACCGCCAGGGAAAACCGACAGAGAACAAAAGCCTGGAAATACTGGCTCACAGTGTGCCCATTCCCATCCCCCCTCGCAGGGGACACGGAGACTCTACCCAAAGAGGGTTGCCTGAGTATTGGCGCAGGAGGCCCTTCCCCCAGAAGGCAGGCTGAAAAATCAAGAAGCCCACATCCCGGGGCGCCTGTGTGGCGCAGTCATTAAGCGCCTGTCTTCTGCTAAGGGCGTGATCCTGGCGTTCCGGAAAGGAGTCCCTCATCGGGCTCCTCCGCTGGGAGCCTGCTTCTTCCTGCTTAAGTTCCCTCTCTCGCCAATTGTCTCTCTGCCACATAAATAAAATCTTTAAAGAAGAAGCCCACATACCTAAGATCTCTATAAAACAAGGGTGCACGGCCTGANTAGAGGCTCTGACGGCCAGGGTCACCGAGGCAGAGGAACGCGTTAGCGAATTGGAGGATGGGTTAGTAGAAGAAAAAACGAAAATAGAAGCTGGTCTTAAAAAAATCCACGCCCACGAATGTAGATTACGGGAGATTACTGACTCTATGAAACGATCCAATGTCAGAATCATCGGCATCCCTGAAGGGGTGGAGAAAAACAGAGGTCTAGAAGAGATATTTGAACAAATTGTAGCTGAAAACTTCCCTAATCTAGCAAGGGAAACAAGCATTCGTGTCCAAGAGGCAGAGAGGACCCCATCCAAGCTCAACCAGGACAAACCTACGCCACGGCATGTCATAGTGCAATTCGCAAATATTAGATCCAAGGATACAGTATTGAAAGCGGCCAGGGCAAAGAAATTTCTCACGTACCAAGGCAAAGGTATCAGGATTACGTCAGACCTGTCTACAGAGACCTGGAATGAGAGAAAGGCTTGGGGGGGCATTTTTAAAGCTCTTTCAGAGAAAAACATGCAGCCAAGGATCCTTTATCCAGCAAAGCTGTCATTCAGAATTGATGGAGAAATAAAGACGTTCCAAAATCGCCAATCATTAACCAATTTCGTAACCACGAAACCAGCCCTACAGGAGATATTAAGGGGGGCTCTATAAAGGTAAAAAGGCCCCAAGAGTGATACAGAGCAGCAAGTCACAACCGATACAAAGACTTTAAAGAGAAATGGCATCATTAAAATCATATCTGTCAATAATCTCTATCAATCTAAATGGCTTAAACTCTCCCATAAAACGCCACAGGGTTGCAGATTGGATAAAAAGACATGACCCATCCATTTGCTGTCTACAAGAGACTCATTTTGAACCCAAAGATGCATTCAGACTTAGAGTAAGGGGATGGAGTACCATCTTCCACGCAAATGGACCTCAAAAGAAAGCTGGAGTAGCAATTCTCATATCAGATAGACTGGATTTTAAACTAGAGGCCATAGAGAGAGATACAGAAGGGCACTATATTATTCTTAAAGGAAGTATTCAACAAGTGGATATGACAATTATTAATATATATGCCCCCAACAGGGGAGCAGCAAGATACACAAGCCAACTCTTAACCAAAATAAAGAGACATATAGATAAGAACACAGTAATAGTAGGGGACCTCAACACCCCACTATCAGAAATAGACAGAACACCCTGGCAAAAACTAAGCAAAGAATCAAAGGCTTTGAATGCCATACTCGACGAGTTGGACCTCATAGATATATATAGAACACTACACCCCAGAACCAAAGAATACTCATTCTATTCAAATGCCCATGGAACATTCTCAAGAATAGATCATGCTCTGGGACACAAAACAGGTCTCAGCCAATACCAAAAGATTGAAATTATCCCCTGCATATTCTCAGACCACAACGCTCTGAAATTGGAACTCAACCACAAGGAAAAACCTGGAAGAAACTCAAACACTTGGAGGCTAAGAACCATCCTGCTCAAGAATGACTCGATAAACCAGGAAATCAAAAAACAAATTAAACAATTTATGGAGACCAACGAGAATGAATACACAACGGTCCAAAACCTATGGGATACTGCAAAGGCAGTCCTAAGGGGGAAATACATAGCCATCCAAGCCTCACTCAAAAGAATAGAAAAATCTAAAATGCAGTTTCTATATTCTCACCTCAAGAAACTGGAACAGCAACAGAGGGACAGGCCTAACCCACTGACAAGGAAGGAGTTGACCAAGATTAGAGCAGAAATCAATGAATTAGAGACCAGAACCACAGTAGAGCAGATCAACAGGACTAGAAGCTGGTTCTTTGAGAGAATCCATAAAATTGATAGACCACTGGCAAAACTTGTCCAAAAACAAAGAGAAAGGACTGAGATTATTAAAATTATGACTGAAAAGGGAGAGGTCACGACCAGCACCATTGAAATTGCAAGGATTATTAGAAACTTTTATCAACAGCTATATGCCAAAAAACTAAACAATCTGGAAGAGATGGAGGCCTTCCTGGAAACCTATAAACTACCAAGACTGAAACAGGAAGAAATAGATTTCTTAAATAGGCCAATTAACTATGAAGAAATTGAGTCAGTGATAAACAACCTTCCAAATAATAAAACTCCAGGCCCAGACGGTTTTCCTGGGGAATTCTACCAAACATTCAAAGAAGAAATAATACCTATTCTCCTAAAGCTATTTCAAAAAATAGAAACAGAAGGAAAGCTACCAAACTCATTCTATGAGGCTAATATTACCTTGATCCCCAAACCAGGCAAAGACCCCCTCAAAAAGGAGAATTACAGACCGATTTCTCTAATGAATATGGATGCCAAAATCCTCAACAAGATCCTTGCTAATAGAATCCAACAGTACATTAAAAGGATTATCCATCATGACCAAGTGGGATTCATACCTGGGATGCAAGCATGGTTCAACACTCGCAAATCAATCAATGTGATACATCATATCAACAAGAAAAGACTCAAGAACCATATGATCCTCTCAATTGATGCAGAAAAAGCATTTGACAAAATACAGCATCCTTTCCTGATTAAAACCCTTCAGAGTGTAGGAATAGAGGGTACATTTCTCAATCTCATAAAAGCCATCTATGAAAAGCCTACTGCAAGCATTATTCTCAATGGGGAAAAGCTGGAAGCCTTTCCCTTAAGATCAGGAACACGACAAGGATGCCCACTCTCGCCACTATTATTCAACATAGTACTAGAAGTCCTTGCAACAGCAATCAGAAGACAAAAAGGGATCAAAGGTATCCAAATCGGCAAAGAAGAAGTCAAACTGTCTCTCTTTGCAGATGACATGATACTCTATATGGAAAACCCAAAGGAATCCACTCCCAAACTATTAGAAGTTATAGAACAATTCAGTAAGGTGGCAGGATACAAAATCAATGCCCAGAAATCAGTTGCATTTCTATACACGAATAACGAGACTGAAGAAAGAGAAATTAGGGAATCCATCCCATTTACAATAACACCAAAAACCATACGTTACCTTGGAATTAACTTAACCAGAGACGTAAAGGACCTATATCCTAGAAACTATAGATCACTTTTGAAAGATATTGAGGAAGACATAAAAAGATGGAAAAATATTCCATGCTCATGGATTGGAAGAATTAACATAGTTAAAATGTCCATACTACCCAGAGCAATCTACACTTTCAATGCTATCCCGATCAAAATACCGAGGACATTTTTCAAAGAACTGGAACAAATAGTCCTTAAATTTGTATGGAACCAGAAAAGGCCCCGAATCTCCAAGGAACTGTTGAAAAGGAAAAACAAAGCTGGGGGCATCACAATGCCGGATTTCGAGCTGTACTACAAAGCTGTGATCACAAAGACAGCATGGTACTGGCACAAAAACAGACACATCGACCAATGGAACAGAATAGAGAACCCAGAAATGGACCCTCGGCTCTTTGGGCAACTAATCTTTGATAAAGCAGGAAAAAACATCCGGTGGAAAAAAGACAGTCTCTTCAATAAATGGTGCTGGGAAAATTGGACAGCTACATGCAAAAGAATGAAACTTGACCACTCTCTCACACCATACACAAAAATAAACTCCAAATGGATGAAAGACCTCAATGTGAGACAGGAATCCATCAAAATTCTAGAGGAGAACATAGGCAACAACTTCTATGACATCGGCCAGAGCAACCTTTTTCACGACACATCTCCAAAGGCAAGAGAAATAAAAGATAAAATGAACTTATGGGACTTTATCAGGATAAAGAGCTTCTGCACAGCCAAGGAAACAGTCAAAAAAACTAAGAGACAGCCCACGGAATGGGAGAATATATTTGCAAAGGACACCACAGATAAAGGACTGGTATCCAAGATCTACAAAGAACTTCTCAAACTCAATACACGAGAAACAAATAAACAAATCATAAAATGGGCAGAAGATATGAACAGACACTTTTCCAATGAAGACATACAAATGGCTAACAGACACATGAAAAAATGTTCAAAATCATTAGCCATCAGGGAAATTCAAATCAAAACCACACTGAGATACCACCTTACGCCAGTTAGAATGGCAAAGATAGACAAGGCAAGAAACAACAATTGTTGGAGAGGATGTGGAGAAAGGGGATCCCTCCTACATTGTTGGTGGGAATGCAAGTTGGTACAGCCACTCTGGAAAACAGTGTGGAGGTCCCTTAAAAAGTTAAAAATTGAACTACCCTATGACCCAGCCATTGCACTACTGGGTGTTTACCCCAAAGATACAGACGTAGTGAAGAGAAGGGCCATATGCACCCCAATGTTCATAGCAGCATTGTCCACAATAGCTAAATCGTGGAAGGAGCCGAGATGCCCTTCAACAGATGACTGGATTAAGAAATTGTGGTCCATATATACAATGGAATATTACTCAGCTATCAGAAAGAACGAATTCTCAACATTTGCTGCAACACGGACGGCACTGGAGGAGATAAGGCTAAGTGAAATAAGTCAAGCAGAGAAAGACAATTATCATATGATTTCTCTCATCTATGGAACAGAATCACTATGAAGATCGTTAGGGGAAGAAAGGGATAAAGAAAGGGGGGTTAATCAGAAGGGGGAATGAAGCATGAGAGACTATGGACTCTGAGAAACAAACTGAAGGNGACTCTGAGAAACAAACTGAAGGCTTCAGAGGGGAGGGGGGTGGGGGAATGGGATAGACTGGTGATGGGTAGTAAGGAGCACACGTATTGCATGGTGCACTGGGTGTTTACGCAACTAATGAATCATCAAACTTTACATTGGAAACTGGGGATGTACTGTATGGTGACTAACATAATAAAAAAACATTAAAAAAAAAAAGAAATATACAGAATGTGTACTGGAGAAAAAAAAACCACCCTCAAACATTACACTTTAAGTTCCTTGGTTATAACTTTTAAGTATTTATTGTCGTTTGAAAGCATCACCAAAATAACTTTGTCATTTGATCTGAGCTAGTATACAGCACACTGGAGAAAGAGTGGCTGTGCAAGGTAAGGCAGGGTACTTAAAAAAAATACTAGCAGCGTTCATTCCCTCTTTTCTTTATTCTAAGAGTCTTGTGTTTAGCCCGGTAACTTTTTAAAATACCAAAACTCTGCAAATTATTAATGTTCTACAACTCCAATCTAGATGAAGTGAAATTTAAATGCATTACTACGCTCATTTATTATTTCCCTTAAGATTATTTGTGATCAATATAAACAGCCACATTCCACGCCCTCGAAGTCTTTGTTGCCACAGAGCTATTTAAGCTTCCTTCTAAATGGTATCAAACCCATCTGCTTATTGAAGTTTTTCTGCTTATTTTGATCTAAATAGCTTTTTCCTATCTCTTCTTTATAATAAGGTCATTTCTCATTGCTTCCATGATGCCTATTTCTTCCCCTTCTAATAGCTGGCTTCTATTATTAACCTGAAAACAAAATAATCACAAATATCATTAGAATCCTATGTAAAATAAGAAAATGCTTGGCTCTGAGTAGCTATTCTTCAAATGCACTGATCTATTCTAAGACTTATCCTTCTTAATTCTTAGTTATGTTCTAAATAATCAAGGTTATTATAATACTAAAGGAAATATGACCAATAACATACCTATCCAAACATGTGACTACCACATTTTCCATTATGTACTATACATGATAATACTAAATGAGACAATGGAATATTATTCAGCCCTAAAAGGACACAAATTCTGGCACGTAGCTACAAACCTGGATGAACCTGGAAGACATTATGCTAAGGGAAATAAGCCAGTCACACAAGGAAAACACTGTATGATTCCACTTATATGAGGTGCGTGGAGTAGTTAAACTCAGAAAGTAGAACAGCGGTTACCAGAGGCTGGGTTCAGGGGAAATGGGAGTTACTATTCAGTGGGTACAGAGTTCTAGAGACAGATGGTTATGATGGTTGTATAACGTGAATGTACTTAATGCCACCGAACCGTACAATTAAAAATGGTTAAACTGGTAAATTTTGTGTTATGTATATTTTATCACAATTAAAAATACTAGACTGAGACAAAGTTTCCTCACATGATTCTGCTCCTCTCTACGTAAAGTTTAACACTTAATGAGTAAGTTCTTTAATACAACAAAATCAGTATGGTTCTTAATGGATTAAAAACTTTTCAATACAACACCTGTGAACTGTTTAGCTGCTTTTTCTCAGGAGAAAAATATGCAATTAAAATTTACGTACTATTTTCTACAGCATATATTACCTTAAACTTAAAAAAAATCCTCACATTTATTCTTTCAGTCTTTGATAAACTGGTTTCCAATTATTTAAACTTATTTCAGTGTCACAAGTATCAGATTATGTCTATAATCTTCTCAGATTATGACAACTCAATCCTAAAAATTCATGTCACGAGTACCACCACCACATCCCTGTTTTAACTCCACTGCATGCTTATGTATCTTTAAACAAAAATAAGCCAGAATCTCTGAAAGAACCCAAATTCATCCTCTGCTTTAGAGAAAAACTTTGATTTTAGTAAACTATCCCAAATATATTTCAATCCAATAAGTCACAAAAAATTCCCTTTAAGAAACCTCCTTGAGGGGCACCTGGGTGGCTCAGTTGGTTAAGTGTCCGACTCCTGACGTGTCATGATCTGAAGGTCCCGAGATTGAGCCCCATGTTTAGCTCTGCGCTAGGCATGGAGCCTGTTTAAGATTCTCTCTCCTTCTGCCCCTCCTCCCCTAAAAAACACCCCAAAACAAAACCTTTCTCACAACAATCATTCTGTCATTTCTTTAGCTGCCTTTTCCCTTTTTAGTGTCCAAAAATCTACCCCGTCAACTACAGAGTAACACTGAAATTAGGAGTTTGCAAGCCTTTTCTGCCTAAGGAGTCAGTCAGGTCTAGTACATAATTTACCAAGTCTCTTTAAGGCACCCTTATTAAAACCACAGAATAAGAAATATTTATTCAATTACTAAGAATCACATTTTTAATTACATAATTGCCAATTTTACTACTCCAGCAAAACTTAACAATTTTTACATGACATTTTATCAGCCTTTTCACTTAAAATTATGTTTAAGCTATAAATGTATAAAATAATTAACTTTATGGCTGACCCAAAGCAGACTGTTAAAATCTTTAAATAACAGTTAAGTACCTGCCATATGGATGTGCATAAACTGTATTCACTTAAAGTATAAAGGCTGGAATTGGGATCATTATATAAAAAACAAAAACAAAAACAAACCTCACATGCATAAAGATATACAGAGCAAGGGTCAAACTTACTTTTGTCACCATAACCACCACGAAGTTTTTTTCGTCAATTTTATATTCTTTTAGAGCAGTATCATCATTGAGAATTTTGCCTAGTACATTAAGGAAAAACGGACACATTATTTGAAGGCCCATAACCTTTGTCTTACACGTAACTGAAGTTTAAAACAATCACCAATGTCAATTTTATCAATTAGTACTTTCCCCAAAGAAAAACATTAAATAATCAGCCGAGATAAATATAAACGGAAATATAATTAGGTAAAATGGAACTAACATTTGACTAAAAGCGATCAAACACAAACACTGTATGTGTTTCTAACAGAATCAATTTGTATACACAATTCATAAGATAACTAAAACCAAAGAATGTCACTGCAAGCAAGATGGACTATTACTTTCAATATTTAATTCATACCTGCATAAATTAATTTTTGACCTGCTACAGGAAAGGCATCTTTCCCCTTTTCAGATTCAATCTTCTCTTTCAGTGCCTTCACCTATAGGAAAAATAAAGATTTTTTTCTAAAAAGTCTAAACGACAAATGACAACCCACAATTTGAATAAATAATACAAGGTAAAATTTTATGCATATCAATTATTAATACTTCCAAAAACTTAAAGATCATGCCTTTACAATATTGTATAAAAAAAGACTCATTCTTAAGGCATATCATTAGGCATAATAGGTATAAACTTTGTTTTACCACCAGCTGCTACACATACATAGATTAAAAGAAAAAATTTTACCTGGTGACTTGATAAATCCATTCAAAATAAAGGTTTCAACATCAGAAAAGTTCTGATTCTCATTACAGTTTATGGGCTTATTTCCCACAGAGCTTTTAAAAAAAGAAAAACTCTCTAACCTAAAAGGTCTAAGGAATAAAATACACCTACAATAACAGAAGTTAAATACAATTGTTAAATGGCAAATTATTCACTTTAAAAGTGGGATACGTTTCATTATCACACCTGAAGGGCTTCATAAAGACCAATTACAACATAATTTCTGGGTATGGGGCATGAACATCTGTATTTTTTTTTTAAAGCTTTACAGGTGGTTCCAAAGTTCAGCCTTGACCAAGGACCACTGTACCATTTAAAGGATCTTAAACAAGTAGTTCGGCTTCTCTCAGTATCAGTCTCATCTACAAAGTAAGAGGGACCAAAATAGATGATCTTTATGATCTCTTTGATTCCTAAAATTATGTGACAATAGGCTCATTATAAGTTATTTTGAAAATGAGTCCAATCAATTTCTGAAACTAACTGATCAGAAAGCAGGGTGGCAGAGGAGTAAAGAGGCAAGAAGACATAATGGAACTAGTTTCATTACTTTAAAGGCACAAGAATCAAGAGGGAAAATTCTATTCCTTCTATTTCCCAGAATACCTCTAAAAATTGTCTAAGTTGATAGTTCTGAGCGTTAGGTGAAAGACTGCCTGATAGGGATACAAAGAGAGAGTACTAGTTTCATTAAAGACACAAGATTCAAAGGGGAAAATTCCATTTCCTTCAATTTCCCAGAATACTTCTGAAAATTGTCTAAGTTGATAGTTCTGAGCTTTAGGTGAAAAACCCTCTGAAATATAAAGAGAAGGTCCCTTTGTACAATTAAAAAGTAACAGTGTATCTTCCAAAAAAAAAAAAAAGACAATAATGCTTATACAGCTTTAAGTACATTAACGTACACAATTTCACATAATTCTCAAAACTCTGGGACAAATGGGAGTATCATCCACTCAATGTTATAGATGAGGAAAAGAGAGGTTAAATCTCCCCAGGTCACACAGCTACCACATAAGAGCTGAAAACCAAAACAGCTTTCTGACTTCAAGCTTTAAAGCAGAGTATTTTGCACACACCATATAAATTACTCTTGCTGCATTAATCTTCCTAAAATGAGTCAACATTATCACCACTATTCTGATGTTCCCCAAAACAGAAATCCATCACAAGAATCTAAGTCGGCTATTTTCTATTGTTCCAAATTTCAAAGGTTAAATGAACACAAGTAACGACTCTTAAAGAAAACACTCAGAATCTGATCTCAACATCAGTAAACTCAGGCTATAAATTCCATGGCCTTATTCAATTTCGTATACTGTTCTTTATCAGATGGTAAACTCTCTGCTATATGTATTTCGAATAAAGAAGTACAAGGACTTCACAACTTCAATAACTCTATAGTTGGCCGTTGCTTTAAATTAATGCTGACAGTTCCGATTTTACCTATACATTCAGCTAGCACTTGATGATAAAAGCAGGAAATAAAAGATACTATCCAAATTTCTAAGATAAAATAAGTTTTAAAGACCATTTCATTACATCCCTGCACTGCCACGGATGCTAAGGCCTAAAGCAATGATTCTCTAGGTGTGGTCAAGGAGCCATAAAGGTTCATAAGACCTTATCAGGTGGTCTGCAGGGTCAAAAGACATTTGCCTTTTTCCACTCTAACTTTCTCTCACAAGTGTATACTTCAGTTTTCCAGAGGTTACAAAGCATGTGATACCACAAAAGACTGAATGCAGAAGCAGATGAGAAGCTATCTATCTTCTAATAAGCCAAACATTAAAAGAGTTTTGCTGGGAGCCTGGCTGTTCAGTTAGTAGAGCATGTGACTCGATATCAGGGTGGTGAGATTGAGCCCCATGCTGGGCATGAAGCTTACTTAAAAAAGCAGTGTTCTCACTGCTTTTTGTTGTTGTTTTGGAAAAGAACTCTTCACATAAAAATATAACATTTATTGGGTTTACTATCTTTAAATGAAACATTTACAACATTTCTCAGTTTAACTTCTAATATGGTAAACACAAGCACATCGACAAAAGTTATTTTGGAATCCTCAATAAATTCTAGGTGTAAAGGGTCTTGAAAACAAAAATGTTGAGAACTGCTATCTTACATGCTAAATGACTTGCCCAAAGTCAACTGAGTGATGGCAGAGCTCAGTTAGAGCACTCTGTGGTGAATGATTAATTTCCTTCCACACACTTCTTTCTTCAGAGGAGGAGAAGAGATGCAATATTTGCAACTGTGGTTGCTTGGTTAAAAAAAAAAAAATCACAAATGAATTACAGACATGTGTTTACTATGAGTGAATCTAGTTCTCAGAACAGTACATAATAGTGCAGCACACAGCAGTTGCTCAATTAACATTTGCTGAATGAGTAAATTAATATAGCATATGAAAAAGGAAGTAAAAAGAAATATATAAAGCAAAAACCAAAAAGAAATAAAAGAAATAAGCAGGAATCTCATTCCTGACAGGTCAGGATGTGTGGGCAATTAAGACAGACTTAACTGACATATATACATAGTTTCCATCCAATAAAAATTATATTTTTATTTCTAGCACCCATAGAATATACACTTTAAAAATTGAGGTCACAAAGACTATTCATTTTGCTCCAAAGAAACCAAACCGGTGATTAAAGAATATTAAGAACATAACATGAAAACTCTATAGACATCACTACCTATATGATTTAGCTAAAAAAGTAATCACAGATTAATACTAAAAGTGTTTAGGGGAGCCTGAGTGGCTCAGTCAGTTAAGCATCTGCCTTCAGCTCAGGTCATGATCACAGGACTCTGAGGATCAAGCCCCACAGCAGGATCCTTGCTCAGCAGGGAATCTGCTTCTCTCTCTCTCCTGGCTCTCTCTGCTATCTCTCTCTCAAATAAATCAAATCTTAACAAACCAAAAAAAAACAAAACAAAAACAAAAACCCGCTAAAAGTGTTTATTATTGGGGCACCTGGGTGGCTCAGTCAGTTAAGCATCTGACTCTTGATTTCAGCTCAGGTCATGATCTTGGGGTCCTGAGATCATGTGCTGTGCTGGGCTACACTGAATCCCACGCCTGGGATTCCAGGCCCACCCCCCCCCCCCCGCGGGGGGGGTTTTTTCTCTCTCTCTAAAA